>NW_016874855.1:0-1131 GCF_001698545.2 Rhinopithecus bieti
CATTCAAAATTATACGCTATGATCCCAATGTTTTTAAAGATAAAAGTAAATATATACACAGACAAAATTGGGTGGAAATATAGCCCAATGTTATCCCTGAGTGATGGGACTACAGGTGACTTTCATCTTCTTTTTAACTTTCTGTATTTTCCAATTTCTCTACAACAGATATGTATCATGTTTATAATTCAAAGGAATCATAAACATGTTCTTCTCTGCATTCATCCATTCATTCACCCACCTATGCATTCCTCTCTTTCTCTTCTTCTGCCAAGTCTTATAAAAATAAAACCTGTGTTCCTTCTTTCGTGATAGGCTCACTTCCCTTGTAGCCAAGGGGCATCACTTGATCAATTAATTATTGCTTTTTTAAAGTTCTGCTTCTCTCTTCTCATAGACTCTCCTCTCAGAGACTTCTCCACCCTTACACAATGTCACAATCCTACTAGCCCCGAATCACTTTTACTTAACTCTGTGGTCATTTTGCCACCCTCATCTTTCACCATGAACACCTTTTCAGTGTAGTCTTATTTACTTCATCTTCTTCTTTACTAACTACTCCTTAAACCTTCACAATGTGGCTATCAAGTCCATTACTGCCATGCTCTCCTAAAGATCACCATTTTTAAGTGCCTACTGCAAGTGTTTCCTACCAGTCCTTAACATCTCCACTCCCTCAGCAGCATGTGCTAGCACTCATGAAGCTCTCTTTCATGGAACCATGGCCTTGGAGACGTGGCTTTCTACTTTTTGCTTCCCCTCTCACCTCTCTCAATACCATTTTCTTCTTCCAGCTCTCCTTCTTCCACCCTATTTCTAAATGAAGTGATATTTCTGGCTTGTGATGGTTAATACTGAGTGTCAACTTGATTGGATTGAAGGATGCAAAGTATTGATCCTGGGTGTGTCTGTGAGGGTGTTGCCAAAGGAGATTAACATTTGAGACAGTGGACTGGGAAAGGCTGACCCACCCATAATCTGGGTAGGTACCATCTGATCAGCTGCCAGCACGGCCAGGATATAAAGCAGACAGAAAAACGTGAAAAGGCAGACTGGCTTAACCTCCCAGGCTACATCTTTCTCCCATGCTGGATGCTTCCTGCCCTCTAACATCAAATACCAAATTCTTCA
>NW_016874856.1:0-1127 GCF_001698545.2 Rhinopithecus bieti
ATTTTGATTTTTACCTTATCACAACACGAAAGTACAGATGTCAAAATGCCTCAGAACTGTATTTTCAAAGTTGAAAATGATCTTGAAATAATCCAGAACTGATGAATTTTGCAAATGTATAAATGCCTTATTCAGTGTTTGTATTTTCCTTTTGAATTTTTTAGAAGGAGAAAAAAGAGAAGCCAAAATCTAATAAGACTGAAGAGAGAGCAGAAGAGGAAGAAACTGTTTCCCCAAAGCTAAACAAGTTAAAAGAAAGCAGAGCCTTCTGAAGTTGACATGAATTCTCCTAAATCCAAAAGGCAAAAAAGAAAGACGAGCCATCTCAAAATGACATTTCTCCTAAAACCAAAAGTTTGAGAAAGAAAAGGAGCCCATTGAAAAGAAAGTGGTTTCTTCTAAAACCAAAAAAGTGACAAAAAATGAGGAGCCTTCTGAGGAAGAAATAGATGCTCCTAAGCCGAAGAAGATGAAGAAGGAAAAGGAAATGAATGGAGAAACTGGAGAGAAAAGCCCCAAACTGAAGAATGGATTTCCTCATCCTGAACTTGACTGTAACCCCAGTGAAGCTGCCAGAGAAGAAAGTAACAGTGATATAGATCAGGTAAATTTGCACTTCATTGGGTAGAAGATATCTTTCATTGTTGTTTCAGATAAATAAGTAGGTAACTGCTATATGTAGCCTTTAATCGCAGGAGAAAATGTGATGTGTCAGCACCTCATGGGTTGGGGGATACCTTAGGCTAAGTGGAACTTCATCTTAAAAATTAGCATATGACAGGGCACGGTAGCTCAGCTAAGACAGAGCCCTGTCTTTTTTTTTTTTTTTTTGAAATGGAGTCTCGCTCTGCTACCCAGACTGAAGTGCAGTGGCACGATCCTGGCTTACTGCAACCTCTGCCTCCTGGGTTCAAGTGATTCTCCTACCTCAGCCTCCTCAGTAGCTGGGATTGCGCGCGTGTGCCATCACGCCTGGCTAATTTTTTGTATTTTTAGTAGAGGTGTGCTTTCACCATGTTGGCCAGGCTGGTCTTGAACTCCCGACCTCAGGTGATCCACCCCCACCCCGGCCTCCCAAAGTGCTGGGATTACAGGCGTGAATCTGTTCTCAGCAGACTCTGTCCTAA
>NW_016874857.1:0-1125 GCF_001698545.2 Rhinopithecus bieti
TTTTTTTGTGTAGTGTTTTTCTCTATAACACATTTTTTAAATGTGACAACACACATTTTAAAATGATAAAACAAAAGTGGTCATACGGCACATGATGTTTTAAATGAAAAGTTGCAGTTTCACCTTTATTCCCATTGTTACTTCCAAATAGATCCAATGCTGTTTCTTCTGCATCTTTTTAAACGTTTTTTCCTGTGTGGCTACATAATAGTAGAAATCACATAGGCAATCACATCACTACCTTGTTCTACAGCTTGCTTTTTTCACATCACAAAAGATCTCTTGGTCATCTTTCCTATCAGTACATGTAGAAAATCTAGCTCATTCATTTTAACTGCCTGAAGTCATTATTGTTTTGTGCCAAAACACTGGTCTAAGCCTTAGAGCCAAGAAAGTATCAAGTACGGCTACACCACCCTATTCAATGCAAAGGCTTAGAGACTACACTAATTCAACATTTTCTTTTCTAAGATGAGGTCTCTTTTGGACCCAGGCTGGAGTGCAGTGGCGTGATCACAATTCACTGCAGCCTCAACCTTCCGGGCTTGAGTAATCCTCCTGCCTCAGCCTCCCAAGCAGCTGGGACCACAGGCACGAGCCACCACACCCGGCTAATTTTTAAATTTTTTTGTAGCGAGGTTGTTCGGGCTGGTTTGGAACTCCTGGGCTCAAGCAATCCTCTTGCCTCGGCTTCCCAAAGTGCTGGGATTACAGGCATGAGCCACTGTGCCCTGCCCAGAGTTACCATACACTGGAAATAAACAGAAAGGTGGTGACCAGAACAGCGCTGCTGTCTCCAAGGAACCCCTGCCGCCCATACTGCAGACTTTTCTGCCTGAGTCTGCCCCTTCCTAAAGTCCTATGACAGGCTGAGTCTCCCTTCTCTGAAATGCTTGGGAAGAAAAGTGTTTTGGATCTCAGATTTTTTTTTTTCCAGATTTTGGAATATTTGCACTATACTTCTGGTTGAACATCCCTAACCCAAAATCTGAAATCCTTTGGGCATCATGACACTCAAAAGTTTTAATTTTGGCCAGGCATCGTCGCTTACGCCTGTAATCCCAGCACTTTGGAAGGCTGAGGCAGGCGGATCGTTTGAGCTCAGGAGTTCGAGGCCAGCCTAGG
>NW_016874858.1:0-531 GCF_001698545.2 Rhinopithecus bieti
AAAATAGGCAACATGAGGAACTGTTGTGAGGTCAGAAATGTTTAGCATTTTGACTATGGTGATGATGCATGAACCTACACGGTGATAAAATTATATAGAACTTAATATACACACACAAATAAGTGCAAGTAAAACTGCAAAAATCTGAATAAAATTGGTAGATTCCATCAATATTAATATCTGGGATGTGGGATATGGAGTCAAAGAAGACTATTTCAGAGCTATGTCAAATTTGTAAAATTATACTAGTTTAGCAAAACAATACCATTAAGGAAAACTGAGCAAAGCATGCAAGGGAACTTTCTGTGTATATATATATACATACACAGAGTACACAGTAGTGTCAGACACCAAGGGAGATGGGATTTCCAGGAAGATAAGTTCTTAGAAAGGAGAGAATATCTAGGGGTGTGGTGTATATATATACTACATATATATATTACATATATATATTACACACACACACACACACACACACACACACACACACACACATATATATATATATATATATATATATATATATATATA
>NW_016874859.1:0-947 GCF_001698545.2 Rhinopithecus bieti
AAATCACATTTTATGATGAAAATAATATCTATGATTTTTCTAATTTAAAAAATTCTCTTCAAGCTATGACTGTTTGCTGTTGTTTTCCTTTATTTCAACAGATATTATAATTCAGGGACTATGACAGTTATATACAACAGTGCTTTAAGGGAGGGTGACAGCTGGGCATGGTTGCTCATGCCTGTAATCCCAGAACTTTGGGAGGCAGAGGCAGGAGGATAGTTTGAGCCCAGGAATTCAAGACCAGCCTGGGCAACATAGTGAGACTCCGTCTCAACAAAAAATTAAAATTAGCTGGGCATGGTGGCGTGTGCTTGTAGGCCGAGCTACTTGGGAGGCTGAGGCAGGAGGATCATTTGAGTCTGGGAGGCCAACACTGCAGTGAGCCAAGATAGCGCCACTGCACTCCTGCTTGGGTGACACAGCAAGACCCTGTCCCAAAAAACAATCAAACAAACACACAACAAAAAAAAAATGAGTAATTTAAAAAATTAAAAAAACTTTAGAAAGGAAGGGTGAGGATGTGAGATGGCTTGTTACCAGACATGGTCTTTTTAGAAAAGTGTGAACAGGCCAGGCATGGTGGCTCACACCTGTAATTCTAGCACTTTGGGAGGCCAAGGTGGGCGGATCACGAGGTCAGGAGTTCGAGACCAGCATGGTCAATATGGTGAAACCCCCGTCTCTACTAAAATACAAAATTAGCTGGGCATGGTGGCATGCGCCTGTAGTCCCAGCTACTCAGGAGGCTGAGGCAGAACAATCACTGGAACCCAGGAGGCAGAGGTTGCACTGAGCCGAGATTGTGCCACTGCACTCCAGCTTGGGCAACAGAGTGAGACTCTGTCTCAAAAGAAAAGAAAAGAAAAGTGTGAACAAAAGATCAGAAGACTTAATTCCCTCCCAAATATAAGAGGGCCCCATCCTTTTGATTCCCAACTCCAATA
>NW_016874860.1:0-534 GCF_001698545.2 Rhinopithecus bieti
CGGGGGTGTTTAACAAAATGCATCTCAGCACCAGCCTAGAGAAACTTTCTGTGAGAAAACAGAAGAGGGGTTACCATGGAGAAATTCATTACGGATTTCGGGAGGGCTTTTTCCTCAGAAATAGAGTGAAAAGAAAAAGTCGTCGTGTAATAAATCTGATACTGACGCTGTGTGACTTAGAAGTTGGTCCAAAAGTTCATCTTCGGCAACCATGTCTAGATGATCAACTACACATCTTCTGCAACAGGTGACACGAAACTACATTTCCCAAGCAAGGCAAAGCGATCAAATGAGTTAAGAAGCGCGTTCCTGAGGTTTTGTACTTTTATTTTTGATTTAACCAAAATAATTCTGAATCGGATGAATTCCCAAATTTGGTTAGGTCTTATTTGGCTTTCTGCTTTGCTTTATAATCAGCCATTTACCAGCAACTGTTGCACGGGCCCATTAGCACTCCAAGAATAAAAACAAACACACAGGACCAGATAAGGTTCCCCTACTAACCCAAATGATCCGTTTCCGTAACACAATTTT
>NW_016874861.1:0-223 GCF_001698545.2 Rhinopithecus bieti
GGTCCAAGTGCCCCAGAGGCTGGCCCTGGGGCCCCGCAGGGGTCCAGGTGCCCCAGAGGCTGGTGCTGGGGCTCCACAGGGGTCCAGGTGTCCCAGAGGCTGGTGCTGGGGCTTTCACACGAGTCCAGGTGCCCCAGAGGCTGACCCTGGGGACCTTGCAAGGGTCCAGGTGCCCCCAGAAGCTGGTGCTGGGAGCCCCGCAGGGGTCCAGGTGCCCCAGAGG
>NW_016874862.1:0-952 GCF_001698545.2 Rhinopithecus bieti
ATAAAAAAATAAATAAATAAATAAATAAAATCAGAAACATTACAACTGAAACCACAGAAATACAAAGGACCTGCCAGGCACAGTGGCTCAGACCTGTAATCCCAGCACCTTGAGAGGCTGAGGTGGGAGGATCACTTGAGGTCAGGAGTTCGAGACCAGCCTGGCCAACACGGCGAAACTCCATCTCTACTAAAAATACAAAAATTAGCCAGGCGTGGTGGTGTGTGCCTGTAATCCCAGCTATCCAGGAGGCTGAGGCAGGAGGTTGAAGCTACAGTGAGCCGTGATTGTGCCACTGCACTCCAACCTGGGTGACAGAGTGAGACCCTATCTCAAATAATAATAATAAGCCTACTAAAGACTACTATGAACAACTGATACACAAATTGGATAACCTAGAAAAAATGGACACACTCCTAGAAATATACACTCTACCAAGACTGACTCAGGAATAGAAAATCTGAACAGACCGATAACAAGTAAGCAGACTGAATCATTCATCAAAAATCTCCCAACAAAGAAAAGCCTAGGATCAAGATAGTTTCACAGTGATATCTGCCAAGTATTTCAAGAAGGAATACCAATCCTTCATAAATTCTTTCAAAAAATTGAAGAGGAGGGCCAGGAGCAGTGGCTCACGCCTGTAATCCCAGCACTTTGGGAGGCCAAACTGGGCTGATCACCTGAGGTTAGGAGTTCAAGACCAACCTGGCCAACATGGTGAAAACCCATCTCTACTAAAAGTACAAAAATTAACCGGGCATAGTGGTGGTGCCTGTAATCCCAGCTACTCAGGAGGCTTAGGCATGGGTGATGCATCCCTGTAATTCCAGCTACTCTGGAGGCTGAGGTAGGGGGATTGCTTAAGCCTGGGAAGTCAAGGCTGGAGTGAGCCAAGATCATGCCACTGCACTCCAGTCTGGGTGACAGAGCAAGATGTCATCTCAAAAAA
>NW_016874863.1:0-1061 GCF_001698545.2 Rhinopithecus bieti
TAGGTTTTTCTAAATTAGCATTCTTTCTCCCTGACAACTTTGACTAAGAGCTGAGATTTCTACATGGATGTCTGCTTCCCCAACAAACACATTTATTTTATTGTTGAAATGTGCTTAATTGGGTCTAGTAAATACTCCACATTTTTTCTCATAATTTCTCTGTGGGTGCGACTAAATGCTTTTTTTTTTCATAGAAGCGAAATTTGATGTGGAGATTGCTAAAAAAAAATTGTCCTATTGTTCTATTTAATTACATTGGGACAAGACCATAGCATTTTAAATTTCCAACTAACTATTGTTGTCTCATTTGATAATAATTTTGCGTTTCAAACTAGAAAATATGCTAATGATTTTTTTTTTCCTTCTGGCTTGGTGTGGGTATTCTGTTGATGAAGGCTCTATACTGTTAATCTAGCATATTTTTGGAGGAAACTAATGATTTCTGGATGTTATTTATGCCTAAGAAGATATTTAATGATTGTTTACTTGATTTCAGCACAGTTAATGGCATGGGTATATCACAAGTCCCTTAATCATTTGATGTTCACTTTGCTTTCATTTTAAACACTTTTTCAAATGTCTCTATCCTACACATGTTGTCTGTTCTCTATGCAAATTTGCTAAATTTGGAATTATTTTTTTCCTGATTTTTTTTGTGGTAGTTCTGTTTCGTTAGCAAAACTTCTTTGATTCTCCTTTATTGTACTTGAAAGACAAAGGTGGCATTTTAAATTAAGTATTTTACTTGTTTTTCCATTTGAGTAAGGGATTTAAATATCTAGCAATTTTATGGTAATTTTTTTTTTCAATTTTCTTTGTCTGTATAGTGCAGGTAAGTATTGCAAGTCATTTAAGTACAACACAGGTGTCCAGCCAGTAGATAGGATCTACTTGTAGATATCTAAACTGGCTGTAGTTGTTACTGGCTTTCTTTTTTCTACTAGAATTCCAAGTAAGGAAAGACATATGATGTGTAGTGGTGACCTTTGTCCTTTTATGGTCAAAATATAAACATTATAACCAGTGTTTCTTTCTTGTTCTCTGTTCTTTGGTGATATTGG
>NW_016874864.1:0-534 GCF_001698545.2 Rhinopithecus bieti
CCCCGTGCGCTTCGGCCCCATGCGCCCCTGCACCCTCCGCCTCGGGACGCCCGCCGCTCGCAGAGGAGCTGGAGCGCCGCGCCCTCGCCGGCGCCGGGGGAGTCGGAGCCGCCGGAGCTGAGCCGCCAAGTGAGTAGGATGCTCCCGGCGCCAGATCGTGGGGACAGGGGGACCGGCCGCTTCTACGCGTTTACAACCCTGGAACCCCATGGCGAGTTGGGTCTGGCCCACGCCGAGGCTCCGTGGAAAGTTCGCAGAGCGCGGGGTCCGCACCAGCCCACCCGTGGCCTCCGTCCGACCCGGACTGCAGGGCCCGCATCGCCAGGCTCCTCTGGAGAAGCTCAGCCGGGTCAGGCCCAGGGGCTGCAGGGCTGTGAGGCAGGTCCAGGGTTCGCCTCCGCGCGTCTCCGGCCTGGAGGGGTAGTTGGTGCAGGAGGCGAGGGGCCGCGCGCGGTGGCTGGCCCGTGACCTCCCCACCCCCACTGTGCCCGCCCGAGGCCTCCTTCCCTCCCTCCTCTCTCTCTCTCTCTCTCT
>NW_016874865.1:0-532 GCF_001698545.2 Rhinopithecus bieti
AACAGAACACTTGAGTCTGGGTAATTGAAAAACAATACAAATTTCTTTTCGTGGTTCTAGAGGGTGGGAAGTCCAAAACCAAGGTGTCAGCAGGTTCAGTGCCTGGTGAGGGATGCTTTCTGCTTCCTAGATGGTACCTTGTTGCTGTGTCTTCATGTGGAGGAAGAGCAAGATAGAATGAGGGAAGGAAAAAAGGTGGCCCAAGCTTTTGCTTTTATAATGAATCCAGTCCCCTGATAACTGCATTAACCCATTCATGAGGGTGGAGCATGCATGGCCTAATCACCTCTTCAAGGTCCTTCCTCTTACTGCTGTAACAACGGCAATTAAATTTCAGCATAAGTTTTGGAGGTGAAAACATTTAAATCATAGCAAAGACATAATATTTTAAATTCTGCCCCAGGACATAGGGAACACACACACATGCACACATGCGCATACGCACCCATACACACACACATGCACACATGCGCATACGCACCCATACACACACACACATGCACACATGCGCATACGCACCCATACACACACA
>NW_016874866.1:0-534 GCF_001698545.2 Rhinopithecus bieti
AAAAATCATTTTTCCTCTATATGTCTTTCCACTCATTTGTGCATTTATTTGATCAAAATTTAGTGAGCGGTTACTATATGCTAAAGCTCCATGCTAGAGATTGTGTATACAATGGTGAAAAAAAAACTCTTCTTGCCCTCATGAGTGAGCCGTATGTGACTCAGAACCACAAATAAATATACAATTAGAAACTGTGAAAAGTGCTATGAAAAAAATACAAGTATATGTGAGAACATATAATAGGGACATTACCATTAAGCCTAAAGCATCAGGAAATGCTTCCTGATGAAGTGGCCTTTAATTGATGACCTGAGGGAAGAATATGATTTTATAAGGCAGAGAGGTCAAGGATGGAGGTAGAGGTGGATTAGAAAAACCATTCTTGGCAGAGGAAAGATCATATATGAGATCCCTGGAAGCAGGGAACATGACTTGTTTTAGAAATCAGTGTGACTGGATCACAGATGTAAATAAAAAGAACGCCAGGGCCGGGCGCGGTGGCTCAAGCCTGTAATCCCAGCACTTTGGGAGGCC
>NW_016874867.1:0-943 GCF_001698545.2 Rhinopithecus bieti
TTTCTTTCTTTTTTTTTTTCTTTTCTTTTTTTTTTTTTGAGACGGAGTCTGGCTTTGTCGCCCAGGCTGAAGTGCAGTGGTGTGATCTCGGCTCACCACAGCCTCCACCTCCCGGGTTCAAGCGATTCTCCTGCCTCAGCCTCCTGAGTAGCTGGGACTACAGGCGCCTGCCACCACACCCGGCTTATTTTTATACTTTTAGTAGAGACAGGGTTTCACTGTGTTGGCCACCCTGGTCTCGAACTCCTGACCTTGTGATCCTTCCGCCTCGGCCTCCCAAAGTGCTGTGATTGCAGGCGTGAGCCACCGTGCCCGGCGCATGTATCAGTATTTCTTTTTATTGTTGAGTAACATTTTGTCATATGGATGTACTCACCCATTTACCAGTTGGTGTTTATTTTGGTTATTTCCATTTTGGAGCTATGATGAACTAAGCTGCCTTAAACATTTCTATGAAGGTCGTTGGAGATTTTCCATGCAAAAGTTTTATGTTTATTTAGTAGAATTTATCAGTCTGTCTTTGATTGTTTCTGGATTTTGAGACATAGTTTGAAACGTGTTAAAGGAATTTACCATTTTTTTCCTTCTAGCACTTATATGGTCTGATTTTTTAACACGCAGACCCTTTCTTTATTCCTTCCTTTTTTTTTTTTTTTTTTTTTTTTTTTTGTAGAGACAGAGATCTCACTATGTTGCCCAGGCTGGTCTCAAACACCTGGACCCAAGTTCCCACCTCAGCCTCCAAAGTGTTGGGGTTACAGGCTGAGCCACTGCACCTCACCTATATGCTGATCTTTGATTTACTTGCACTTTTCCTGGTGTGAGGCATGAATGAATTTTCTTTTTTCAAATTGCCACCCAGTGGTTCCTAAATCATTTATTCCTAAATCAATATTTGTAATCTGATTTGAGTTCTATTTTATAATTATTTTAATATTTAATT
>NW_016874868.1:0-531 GCF_001698545.2 Rhinopithecus bieti
AGGAGTTGGCCATCGTGGTTTAGACTCTGATGACTCGGCTAATTCTGGACCTTTTCTTCTAATTTTAATGTTTTGGGATATATCACCTCCTGTAATTGATTATCGTCAACATTTTGCATTGACTGAGCCGTTACCGGCTCTGCTACACACTTATAATGTGAACTTTCCGTTCCTTTCCGGGATTCTATCCCTGCCTCTTTTTCACAATCTACTGCACAGCTTTCAGCGACATAAGAAACTGAAATGCTATCTTCTTCTGTTTGAAACGGTTCTAAAGCTATTTTAATAATGACCCAATCATTCCATACTGTAAGTGGGATGATTTTACCTTCCCTATTGTTTTAATTCTTTGCCAATTTTTTCCCAGTCTTTTAGATATCAAGTTCCCTGTTCTGGAAACCATGGGCAAAATTGTACTATTGTTTGAAATAGCATAATTAGATTTTTGGTAGAGACTTTAACTCCCCTCTTTTGCAATAAGAAGTGTATTTACTTTTCGTTTGCCCCATTGTTACCCTAGGTTCTTCTGAG
>NW_016874869.1:0-351 GCF_001698545.2 Rhinopithecus bieti
AAACATTCTGAGAAACAGCTTTGTGATGTGTTAATTCATCTCACAAAGTTACACGATTCTTTTCATGTAGCGGTTTGGTAGCACTGTTTTTGGGGAAACTGAGAAGGGATATTTTGGATTGCATTGAAGCCTATGGTGACTAAGGAAATATCCTCAGATAAAAACTAGAAAGAAGCTTTCTGAGAAACTTCTTTGTAATGTGTGAATTCATCTCACAGATTTACACTTTTCTTTTCATGGAGCAGTTTGTTAACACTGCTTTCCTGGAATCTGCAAAGGGATATTTGGGTGTGCATTGAAGCCTGTGGTGAAAAGACAATATCCTCAGATAAAAGCTGGAAAGAATCTTTC
>NW_016874870.1:0-265 GCF_001698545.2 Rhinopithecus bieti
TCATAGCTCACCACAGCCTCAACCTCCTGGGCTTGAGTGATCCTCCTACCTCAGTCTCTCGAGTAGCTGGGACCACGGGCACATGCCACCATGCCCTGCTAGTTTTTATTTTTATTTTGTAGAGATGGAGCCTTGCTATGTTGCCCAGGCTGGTCTCAAACTCCTGGGCTCAAACAGTCCTCTCACCTTGGCCTCCAAAAAGTGTTGGGATTACAGATGTGAGCCACCATGCCTGGTCTACATTTTTTTTTTTTTTTTTTTTTTT
>NW_016874871.1:0-951 GCF_001698545.2 Rhinopithecus bieti
CACCTGAGGTCAGGAGTTCGAGACCAGCCTGACCCACACAGCGAAACCCCATCTCTACCAAAATACAGAATTAGCCAGGTATGTTGGTGCATGCCTATAATCCCAGCTAGCTGGGAGGCTGAGACCCTGGAGGTAGAGGTTGCAGTGAGCCAAGATCACATCATTGCACTCCAGCCTGGGCAACAAGAGCAAGACTCCATCTAAAAAAAAAAAAAAAAAAATTATTATTGGTAATTCAGCTGCAAACTAAAAATCCTGAAATCAATGTCTGTGTATCTCTATAACTACATCCCTTACTTAACCAGCTTCCCTAATGAAAAGAATTAATGAAAAGGAACAGTAAGAGGTCCACATACCAGTTGCCGTATGTATTCCTGAATGGAGTTTGGATAAACAAGCACAGTGATTGCAACCAAGGTGTTCAGGGCAAAATCAAAGATCTGGTAACAGAAGAATGGGATGATCCAGGCTGCGCGTTGCTAAACAGAACAGAAAATAGAAAGTTAATGTGTTCAATATTATAAAACAATATTTTGTTAAATTCAAATAAATATTTTATTAATCTGAAAGGAAATGGAAAAATTGAATTCATTAACCCATGTCATTATGGAAACCGGTATGCCAAATATAAGCAGTCAACAAAGAAGCTTCAGTGAACATTTCCAGGGCTGGCTATGTGCAGTGGCTCACACCTGTAATCCCAGCATTTTGGGAGGCTGAGGTGGGTGGATCACTTGAGGTCAGGAGTTTGAGACTAGCCTGCCCAACATGGTGAAATCACGTCTCTACTAAAAAATACCAAAATCAGCAAAGTGTGGTGGCGCACACCAGCTACTCTGGAGGCTGAGGTGGAAGAATCACTTGAACTTGGGAGGAGGAGATTGCAGTGAGCTAAGATCATACCACTCTATTACAACCTGTGTGACAGAGCAAGATCCTGTCTTCCCAAAA
>NW_016874872.1:0-952 GCF_001698545.2 Rhinopithecus bieti
GAACTATATTATTTGTTTGTTTGTTTATTTATTTATTTATTTATTTATTTATTTATTTATTTTTTAGACAGAGTTTCCCTCTTGTTGCCAAAGCTGGAGTGAATTGGTGCAATCTCGGCTCACCGCAACCTGCACCTCCTGGGTTCAAGTGATTCTCATGCCTCAGCCTCCCGAGTAGCTGGGATTACAGGCATGCACCACCATGCCCAGATAATTTTTATATTTTTACTAGAGACGGGGTTTCACCATGTTGGCCAAGCTGGTCTCGAACTCCTGACCTCAGATGATCTGCCTGCCTTGGCCTCCCAAAGTGCTGGGATTACAGGCGTGAGCCATTATGCCCAGCCTTAAATTGTGCACTTTAAAATAGCTAATTTTATGTTGTGTAAATTTCACCTCAATTTTTAAAAATCTTGATTCTTGTCATTGTACTGTGATTATAGAAGTGATATAACGTCTTTATTCTAAGAAATACATACTGAAATTTTGGCAGAGGTCAAAAAAACATGATGTCTGCAGTTTGATCTCAAATAGGTCAAGGAAAAAAGATAGATAAAATTGTAAAACACAGATGGAAAAATCTTAACCATTGGTGAATTTGGGTATGGTTAGATTCAATATGACCATGTAAGAATTCTTCTTACATGGTTTGAAATTATTTCAAAGTAGGCTGGGCACGGTGGCTCAAGCCTATAATCCCAGCACTTTGGGAGGCCGAGGTGGGCAGATAAACTGAGGTCGGGAGTTCAAGACTAGCCTGACCAACATGGAGAAACCCCGTCTCTACTAAAAATACAAAATTAGCTAGGTTTGGGGGCGCACGCCTGTAATCCCAGCTACTCAGGAGGCTGAGGCAGGAGAATTGCTTGAACCCAGGAGACGGAGGTTGCGGTGAGCTGAGTTCATGCCATTGCAATCCAGCCTGGGCAACAAGAGGGAAATTCTGTCTCAA
>NW_016874873.1:0-354 GCF_001698545.2 Rhinopithecus bieti
TCACAGAGTTACACCTTTCTTTTCATGGAGCAGTCTGGTAACACTGTTTTCATGGAATCTGCAAAGGGATATTTTGGATCACATTGAAGCCTATGGTGACAAAGGAAAAACCCTCAGATAAAATCTAGAAAGAAGCTTTCACAGAGACCGCTTTGTAGGGTGTTAATTCATGTCACAGAGTTACATGATACTTTTCATGGATCAGTTTGGTAGCACTGTTTTTGAGGAATCTGTGAAAGGATATTTGGATTGCAGTGAAACCTATGGTGACAAAGGAAATATCCTCAGGTAACAACTAGAATGAAGCATTTTGAGAAAGTTCTTTGTGATGTGTGAATTCATATCACAGAGATT
>NW_016874874.1:0-1132 GCF_001698545.2 Rhinopithecus bieti
GCGCTGGGAGTTGGAGACTGGAGCTGTTCCTATTCGGCCATCTTGCTCCGGGTTTTTTTAATGTGTATTAAATTATTATTGATTACAGTCACCCTACTGTGCTATCAAATCATAGGTATTATTCCTACTTTCTAATTTTTGGTATCCATTAACCATCTCCACAGCCCCCAGACCTTCCTACTACCCCTCTCAGTCTCTGGTAACTGTCTTATATGGTTTGGCTTTGTGTTCCTACCCAAATCTCATCTTGAAATGGAATCCCCAACTGTCAAGGGAGGTGATTGGATCATAGGGGCAGTCTCCTCCATGCTGTTCTCATGATAGTGAGTGAGTTCTCACAAGATCTGATGACTTCATATGTGGCAGTTTCCCCTCTTTTCTCTCTTTCCTGCTGCCTTGTAAAAAAGGTACTTGCTTCTCTGTCATCTTCCACCATAATTGTAAGTTTCCTGAGACTTCCTTAGCCATACAGAACTGTGAGTCAACTAAACCTCTTTCCTTTATAAATTACCCAAACTTGAGGAACAACTCCAGTCTCCAGCTCGCACTGCCAGTGACACAGAAGACGGGTGATTTCTGCATTTTCAACTGAGGTACCAGGTTCATCTCACTAGGGAGTGCCGGACAACCAGTGCTGGTCAGCTGCTGCAGCCCAAACACCGAGAGCTGAAGCAGGGCGAGGCAACACCTCACCTGGGAAGCGCAAGGAGGAAGGGAATCACTTTTCCTAGCCAGGGGAACTGACACACACAACACGTGGAAAATCAGGTAACTCGTACCCCAATACTGTGCTTTACCAAGGGGCTTAGCAAACGGCACACCAGGAGATTATATCCCACACCTGGCTGGGAGAGTCCCGGTCCATGGAGCCTCCCTCATTTCTAGCACACCAGTCTGCTATCTAACGGCAAGGCAGCAGTGAGGCTGGGGGAGGGGTGCCCGCCATTACTGAGGCTTAAGTAGGTAAACAAAGCCGCTGGGAAGCTCGAACTGGGTGGAGCCCACAGCAGCTTCAGGAGGCCTGCCTGTCTCTGTAGACTCCACCACTGGGGAAAGGGCGCAGCTAAACAACAACAACAACAACAAAGCAGCAGAAACCTCTGCAGACTCAAATGACCCTGTCTGACAGCTT
>NW_016874875.1:0-950 GCF_001698545.2 Rhinopithecus bieti
TTGGGTGAGAGGCTCATGTTTGATTTATGAATATATAATTTTAGGAGAACCTTTGAGGGCCGTAAGACTAGAAACTGTTGTTGGCTGGAAGCAGGAAGCCAGTCCTTAATGCAATTTTACTGCCCAGAAGAAGGAATGGATGTATTTATCTGGGATTTAGGATGAATGAGACTGGTCAAATAGTATTTCCTGCTGTTCTATTTGTTTTACTTTGAAAAGACAAATCACACTAGAAAAGTTGAAAGAATGGTACAATATATACTCATATATCCCTCACCAAACTCACCATTTGTTAACATCTTACCACACACTTCCCTTTTGCCAAATCATTTGAAAATATGCTATGAATGTCATGATATTTCATCAATAAATATTAAAATGTGTATATTTTCAGAATCATAAAATTTTCTGATACAGCCTTAATTTAGCACAAGTCAACATTAATTTACTAATATCATTATACCCAGCCCATACAAATTTCCCCAGTTACCTAAAAGATGTCATTTATGGCAGTGTTTTATGTTTTGTCTTTGTGTTTCTGTGTTTTGTTTTTGTTTTTCTAAAATCCAATTAAGGTGTATATATTTGCATTATTTCTTTGTAGTCACACTTGATGAAGCAACAGTCTTCATCACGTGAATTTTTGTGTGTAACATTGAACTATTTGAAAAGTCCTGGTTTGTTGTTCTACCAAATATCGTATAGTGTAGAAAGGCCTTTTCTTATAGTATAGAATTTCTTATATTATAGAAATGCCACATATGTGGCATTATTTGGTTAAGATTCTGACCATCAAATATCTCCATTGTAAAGGAATTTTTAAACTTTGTAAAATTAAAATTGATATTATGTTCCCCAACATTTGTTAGGCCAATGTTTTAATGATCCCATGTAAGTCAATTATTACTACAGTCGTTCTACATTTACAGTTGGCATTCTTTTCTGTAAGG
>NW_016874876.1:0-1132 GCF_001698545.2 Rhinopithecus bieti
AGCTCCTCCAGCTCAGGCGCGGGCGTCGGGGCCGGCGGCTGCGCACCGGCCTGGCCAGGGGTGGGCGTGCTGGCACCGTTCTGGCACGGCTTGCCGTCCTTGACCAGCACGGGCACAGCCACGCGGCGCGGGGACGGCGGCGGAGGCGGCGGCGGGCCCAGGCCACCCTCCTGCTGCAGCTGCTGCGCCGCCTTGTCCTTGGCCTGCCGTTTCATCTTGTAGCGGTGGTTCTGGAACCAGATCTTGACCTGCGTGGGCGTCAGGTGGATCATGCTGGCCAGGTGCTCGCGCTCCGGCGCCGACAGGTACTTCTGCTGCTTGAAGCGCCGCTCCAGCTCGTAGACCTGCGCCTGCGAGAAGAGCACGCGGCGCTTCCTTCGCGGAGCGGCTGCCGCCGCCGCCGCGTGCAGCGGCGCCAGCGACTTGGCGGCGTCCGCGATGCCCGTCAGCGACCCCATGCCGGCCACATTCACGCCCGCCGACGGCCCCATGAACCTGGAGACTGGGGAAGAGGCCCAAGGGGGAAGGCGAGTGAGCTCCAGGCCCGCCGAGAGCTGCTCCAGCCGCCGCTCTCTTCACGCCGCGGCGGCCGCGACGCTGCCAGGCCCTAGCTGAATCCCAGGACCCCCTGAGCGCCGCGGCCCCGGGCCCCAGCACGCCCCGCGCTCCCTCGGCAGGTCCCAGGGCACTCGCGCCTCAGCGGGTCCCAGGACCCCACGCGCGTTCCCAGTCGTGTCCCAGGACCCCCCGCGCGCCCGGAGTCCGCGGAAACCCCGCGCGTCCGGGGCCGCGTCCCAGAACGCCCAGCGCGCCCGCTCGGCCCCAGGACAGCCTAAGCCGCACGCACCCCGTCCCGCGCCCCCGCGCCCCTCGGCTGTGGCGGGAAATGCCTGAGCCGCCCGCAGTCCCGCGCTCCTGGCCCCTCTCACTTGACGAGTAGCGTGGGTCCGGGTTGGCGCCGTACCAGCCGGTGGCCGCGCCGCCCCGCATGCCGTCCGTGTAGGCGGGCAGGTCGCCCATGTTGCCCAGGCCGCCGTTGCAGTAGCCACCCATGGCGCCGTGCGGGAACTGCGAGACGCCAGGCGGCATGTGGTAGGTGGCGGCCGCCGCGGCCGCCGCTGCCGCCGCCGCC
>NW_016874877.1:0-3741 GCF_001698545.2 Rhinopithecus bieti
AAGAGGAATGAACTGGCGTGTAATTAAAAAAAATATATCTTTAACTATGGACACTTACTGAAATGCTGATGCTTACTGTGTTTATATTATCACTCTCCCAAGACCTTGCTTTCCTTCTGTCTTTTTATGAAAGCTTCAAGTGATTCTCTGAAAGGGGCAGCAAAACTGAGTAACGACAGGGCAGAAATTTATCACTCACTCTCATGTCTTTTGTCCAATGTTGGCAAGTGTCTTGTAACTTTCAAATTTAGAATACAGTTGCCTGCATTTTCATCTCTTTGACTAAAAGATGATCTGTTAACAATGTATTGTCTCTTAAATTTATAAATACTTTTATCCTAGCTTTTCATTAACTGTAGCATTTGGTTCCAAGTACATACAATATTTGAAATAAAATTACTTAACCCCTCAGTGATGCAAAATGCTCAAGCAGAAATAAAACGCATAAGTTTCACAAAAGTCAAACCTCTTTTCTATATCCTATTTCCCTGCCATTCCTGTGTCCCATTCGTACCATCAGACTTTGTCTGATGTCTTCTTTGAGTGATTGGACTTCAGCAGATTGGTACTACCATTTCTTTACCAAAGGAACTTGCTAATGATTTGCATTTTTTTCCAGCTAACTCTTAATGATCCATTTTCACATAATTAGCCGCTAACACCCAGACAGCAGGGCCTAAAATATCCTGGCTGGCCCTGTGCTCACTACTGCACACTGGGTGTATTTCATTAAAGAGCTAAGGGTCCCTCCAATTGCATCGTGGGACTGCAGAGTCTACAGAACAAAGGAACCCACAGGAGCATGTATAGCTGCTTGTTACTGAAAAAATTATGAAGGCAGATCTCTCTGAAGCCTACTTCTTTCTCAATATTCATGTCCACATCACCAGCCCTGAGATGACTGCTGGTGAGTTGAAAAGCTCTGTGAGTTGTCTATCGTGAGCAGCAACCTGGAGAAACTGCAGTGTTGCTCTTTATAAATAATCACAGCTGCTCCATCCTAAGGGGAAGAGCAAATAGGAATTCACTTTGAACAATTGAAATCTCTAGAATCCACAAGTCACATATACTTAGATCTCTGTACTCTATTTCAAAGAAGTTGAAACATTTTATTTTACGCTATCTAGTTTACTTTTTTACTTAGTTTTAAGTTAGTTACTTGCTGTAAACTGAAGGACTATCTCTTGGCAGCGCTCTCTATTGCCACCAGATGATGCCTGCATTTTGGCAACCACAGTAATTAGGTGTCTATTCCAATTCAGGAAGAATTCTTACGGGAAGGAGATTTCCTAGGCATTTTAGGTATTGTACTTTAAAGAGACTGCCAAGAACTGCAACATGTTCTGCAGTAATACACTAGTTGTGTAGGTTCTTGAACAGCCAGGTGAACCTTGGATGTTGTCAATTTGTGGTTGATTTAAATAAGTGTTCTAGAAAACTGTTGAATAAACCACTTAGGGCCAAATACACATACCTAATGCATGCATATTTGCTTAACCTCACCAATGCTTTTCATCTAAACCAGAAGTATGATTTCTGTCATTTTATTTGTGTGTGCATGTGCACTATTAAGCAAAATGATTTCTTAGTTATCACAAAAAGTACAAAAAAGCACAAGTCTCAAGAATATAACAGACACAAAAATAAGAAATAAATTCTGAATGATTGCCTTTATTTTAGGAAGTATTTTCACTTTACTCAAAATGAGATTCTTGAAGCATCTATTTGTTTATTCACTCATTCATATACTCAATAAATATATATGTCTATGTTAAGCCCTAGATTAGATGACAGACTATGATTGTGAACATAACTCCTAAGTGCCCTGTCCTCATAAAACTTACATTTTCCTTGAGGAAACAGATCATAAACAAGTAAAAAGGATACAAGATAATCAAAGATTGTGCTCTGAAGAGAACAAAAGAAAGCAACTAGTTAAAGAGTGAAAGGGCTTGGGTGGGAGCAAGAGGTTGTTAATACACTGAGATGTGAAGAATGAGAAGGAGCCAGCTACGCAAAAGTGAAGAAAAGGGCATGCTGAGCAGAGGTAACTGCCCTAAGCACAAGAAGTTTGGTATTTTGAGGGAAGATAAAGGAAGTCCATGTATAGCAAGAATCATGACCATGGTCCACATAGTTCAGAACTGCATCTGAGACAGATATACCAATGGACAGCATAAGGAAGGATAGGGTTATTGTCCACAAGTTCACACTCAGGCCTTATCTCTCACTTCTCTTATTCTAAACTTCTTGCCCATAAATTTGTTTAAATTACCTTGAATCAATTTATGACAGCCTATACTGCTTTTTTAGATGGAATAAATTTTGGTGGTTAGCTACCTAGAGTTTAGAGTAAATGTTTTCATTCTATTTGCCCCAATTCACCTCTTGAATCTTAAAAAAAATTCCCCTCTATTTCTTATGCCCTGAGACATAAGGGATACGTCTGCTCTCATTTTCCCACGCAATCTCGCTTTTTACTTACTTTAGAATAATTCACTTTTGATCTTCATTTCATCCAGACTGAAGACTTTTGATCTTTTTTTACTTTTTCTTATTGATTATGCCCTCTGTTCCCTTAATTATTCCATGGCCTGTAAAGTTGACCTCTGCATAAAAAGAATTGGTACAGAATGCTTGGTGGCATCTCAGGAATTCAAAAGACCTCCAAAACATTTTTCTCTAGTAGCCCATCAGTTGGAAAACAATGTTTATCTTTGTGATTTCTTTAAATGAAGTTATTTAAGTTACCAAAGATTCCTGTTTGCTAGTTAAGAGTGGTAATATATTAAATCACCATCAACCATTAATTAACTTCTAAAATAAAGCCCTCTCTCAAGGTATGGGACACTGGACAAATTATAGGAGAGGGACTGAAAATCTGGAGATAGGAAATCAGAGTTAAATTCCTGGATTGACCTTTTATTTCTTCTGTGAGTCTAGACCATTACTGCAGAGGTGTATAACATATTGCTTGAGAGTACAATGTTGGATTCATACAGACTTCATCAGAATCCTGGCTCCATCACTGACCAGGATAATCTTTTAACATCTATAGCCTTCATTTACCTCACCTGTAAAATGAAGGAACCAACTCTGCTTAACTCATAAGTCTATTGAGATAATGAAATGAAATAATGCAGGTAGTATGCCTGGCCCAAAGTTAACCTACAATGCAGTGTTACTATAACTGTTCACCTTTCTGAGCTTTTTTTCTTTTCTTGTCTGTAAAATGGAAACAAGATTTCACCAAATCGCAAGGATGCTGGGATTTACAACCTTGTATTTGCAAAATTAATAACATAGTTTAGAGACAGATAAATATAGAAGCCAGAAAAAAAAATACTTAAAGAGGCAGGAAATAATCACTGTAGTTGTGCAGTGCTCTACCACTCAGATTCCTCAGCTTCTGGGACTGTTGTGAGCAGACATCTCTCATCTTTCAGCCCACTTCAGGATTGTTTTGGCTGTGTCCAATCTATGCAGTCCTCCCTAAAGCAGCTTGTCCTCCATTAAGGAGAAACACAAAAGCCTGATCCCTTTGTCTACTGTGGCACAACATTGAATGGCTATCAGAAATTCTAAAATTCCCATGAAGTCACCTGAGGACTTCCCTGATACTACATTACAGCCCAACTTATTGTTCTCAGTTTTGCTTTCTTTCTTCCCCTTTGTCAGGTGGAGATCCAAAGAGTACTCTCCAATAAACCTCCTGCAGTCTGTATCTCAGAGTCTTCTTCT
>NW_016874877.1:4562-7415 GCF_001698545.2 Rhinopithecus bieti
TNCTTAACTTTTAGTTTGAGATTTGTTGCTACGTCAAATAAATTTCTAAAGATCTCAATCTGATAATATTTTGGACTTGCATTCACATAGAATGCCATCATTTTTAAAGTGACCTTTTCAATGTAAAATAAAACAGAGATAGAAAACAAATTTACACAAACAAATGTACCTTAATAAAATATTATAAAGCAAATACGCTTGTAAACCACCACTCAAATCAAAAACTAAAATTTTGACATCAACTCAGTAGCCCCTCCATGTTCCTCATCCTAACCACATTGTCCCCTTCTCCCCAAAGTAGCCACAAAAGTAAAACAATTACTCACATTTCTATTTTAATCATCCAAAGGTGCATCACTAGATATCATTGTTCAGTCATTACCATTTTTTATACTTGATATGTCCTTTAAGCCTATTTTATTCTACAAGTTTCTCCTTCATTTAAAAAAATAGTCCTTTAAAATTTATCTGTTGCACAACTTGGGTAATTTGACATGTAGTTTACCACAGTCCAGATTTTGTTCATTGCATTCTCAAAGTGCCGTTTAATATATTCTCTTTAGTGTTTCTCGAAAATTGTCAACTGGATCCAAATGTATGATAAGACTCAAATTTTATCTCTTTGGCAAAATCCAGTCATATTGTAGTTTTTCCTCAGGAGACCCAAAAGGTCTTACTATCTCTCCTTTTGTTGTTAGGAACCCTTAAGGCTCAATATCTATGGTGGTTAATTCATTGCCTTTGCAATATAGTGATATTCTAACTGTATCATTTCCTTTTAAATTAGCTGCAATGTTTTTATAACAAGACACTGCTCCAAATATACTAATTGGTTACCCAGTGGTAAAATTTTTATAGAAAAGGAAAAATAAATCCTTGTGTCTTTTTCTTTATTCACCAGAAAATGAAGTGTTTAGCTGTTATTTAGGTTACTAATTGTTATGTGTTAATATCATTATGAAATTATGAATGTAAATATATTTAATGGGTTTCATACCATTTTAATTACTAGTTCTATTAAAGCTCAAATTTTCCCATCTCTGCCCAGTAGGAGCCTCTTTAATTTTGCTCCTGAGTTCAATTTGACAGAACCGAAGTAGACTCCTATAGCGTTCTTGCTATCTGTTATAATTATATATTATAAGCTTATCATGTACCCTTCCTATCCAAGACCTTTTATGTGTAGAGAGATGGAATCACCTATTTCTCCAAAAACCCCTGTTTCATTTTAGTGGAAAATTGTATTAAAGATCATCACTACAGTGTTGACCATTGTTTCTAGACTTTTTCTATAGATACAGATAGGGAATAATATATGTGTGTGTGTATATACATAATTATATATTTATAATATATAATTATACTCATATATTTATATATATGTTATATGGACCAACATATATGTTATATGTAAGAGTATAATTACATATTATAAATATTTATACAGAAAATGTACCTTATATATAAATTACATATTCACAATATGTGAAATGTGCATGTATCAGAATTTTACATGTGACTTGTACATATAATTTTCCATCTCTGTACATAATTGTGACTTCATTTTGGTATTTCCAATTCTAATGCAGTAATATGAGGCTTCTATTTATTATTTACTATTTTATAACTCCTTCTTTCTACATGAAAAGCCCTGCTTCTCAAAACCACAGCAGGTGATAGAATTGAGCTATCACACAATTGCTCATTTGCTTTATCCAATAACATAAAAAAATCCCAGAATAACAAGATTAAAACTATCATTCCAATACAGTGATTGAAAATCTTTAAATTTTTGTATATGTCATCTCTCCATATCCTCTTCATTTTATAATTGTGTCATATCTACATTGATATAATATATAACCATCTATATACGTACTTTTTTTCATTTAGTCACACTTTCACAGGTCCTTATGTATTAAATGATTACCACTGGTAAATATGTTGCTCTCTCTACTAGTAATTTTTGTTGTTTGAAACTTATTCTTCACATTTCTCAGAAAGTGATCTGAAAAAGATATTCTTCAAGTTCTTACATGTTGATGACGTTTTTTGCTCTTTACTCTTTAAGTCAGTTCTTCTGGAGGCAAAATCTTTGCCCACATTTCCTTTTTTTGAGCACCTTAAATATGTCATCCCATTTACTTATGGCCATAAAGCATTGTAAAAATATCTAATGATAATCTAATTTTCACTTCATTATAAGTTACATGTTCTTTTTAAAATCTATATGCCCAGAAGACTTTTATTTATTCTTCTTTTGTGCTTAAAGCCCAATAATTTTACTTGAATATATGACCAGGGCTGTGTAATGTGCTCTTTTCCCAACACCAAAGGGAGAGTATAATGCAAGCCTGACTTTAGTCCTCACTGTTTTGAGCAGTTTGCTCAAAAGGTCAAGAGACTATAACTATCCATCTACCTTCAGAATGAGTCTATAAACTGGTGAAATGCCAGTGATTTCTACTCCTTTACCTACTCACTGGCCTATGGGCACTGACTTTCTGACCATGGAAATTCATTTTTTCCCCTTTGTGTGGAAATTTTGATAAGCAAATACAAGTTTTCGTGTCCTAGGGGACAACCACAACAGTGAGCATATTCATTAATTTAATTAGAACTTGTTTACACTTCTGCTGTCAACCGTAATCATTTGTTTATTTGAACTAAAGTCACCTGACTTCATTAGAAGCACCAGTAGCTGTCAGTAAATGAAAGTGTGCTTGACTTTCATAATGAAGTGTAAATTTAAGAGGCTTATACGGCAGTCGATGTTTTCACAAGATGACAATAAAAATCAAGGACAGGGTCCTAGTTAAACTTAACCTTTGTGATAAAGTTAAGGATGGGGCT
>NW_016874878.1:0-699 GCF_001698545.2 Rhinopithecus bieti
CATGATGATTCCAGCTTTGTTCGTTTGGCTTAGGATTGTCTTGGCAATGCGGGCTCTTTTTTGTTTCCATATGATCTTTAAAGTAGTTTTCTCCAATTCTGTGAAGAAAGTCATTGGTAACTTGATGGGGATGGCACTGAATCTATAAATTACCTTGGGCAGTATGGCCATTTTCACAATATTGATTCTTCCTATCCATGAGCATGGAATGTTCTTCCACTTGTTTGTGTCCTCTTTTGAAGATTGTTAAATAAATAGCTGCCTGGGCCCGAAGCCCCAAGCCCCAACTATGAAAGTTTTTTTGCATATAAAAAACATCTCCCCCAGAGAGTCTTCCCATAAGCTGATCGTACTCATCATGCCAGAATTATGGGTCCTGATGTATGTGCTGGGGCTGCAGGAGTAAGCCTCACTGCTAGCATGGTACAATTATTTTTGAGTGTGGTAGGAAATAGAGACACACTACTTCTTATTTTAGATGGAGAAATGGTTATAATCAGAGGAGCTGTGGTTTCTAACTTCTCTTTGGGGTTTTGTCTAAAGATGTAAGGTTAGAGACTACGATATAGACCAGCTAAGGAAAGAACAGATTTGATTATCTGCTTTTGTTTGTCTTTCCCTTTCTTTCTTTCTCTTTCCTCTCCCTCCCTCCCTCCCTCCATTCCTTCCCCTCTTCCTTCCTTCTTTCCTTCCTTCCTT
>NW_016874879.1:0-1058 GCF_001698545.2 Rhinopithecus bieti
CTTGAGCCACCGCGCCCGGCCAAAAGGTTTATTTTTTAAAACAAACTAGTTTGTTTTCTAGAGGGAAAACAACAGAGGGCTTCTTTGGGTTGGAACAAGTGCCAGGGTTCCCCTCTCCCTGTCTCTGACCTCCCAGGGCGCCATTTACCAAGTACCCCAGTTGGTCCCCCAGGCCCCCAAGACCCACCCTCTGGGGAACCAAGCTGGGGTCAAGAGCTCCTGGCCCTGGCTGGCCCTGGCTCCTGGAGCTTCCTGCCTCCCATTTCTTCTTCAGGTCTCCCTGTTGTCCCCACCTCCTGCCTGGCTGCTGCTCAACTCAGGCAGCAATGAAGTCAGGCAAGCCTCTGCTTAGTCACAGCTGAGCAGGTCCAGCAGTGATTTGCTCTATTAATTCCTCACTCCAGATCAATCCCTCCCAATGCTGACTATTTTCATTGATTGTTGGCCTCCTCCCCTCCCCTGCTCCTCACCTCTGAGCCAAGGACCCCCTCCCATTTATCTGCATGGCTCTGTTCCTCATGAGGCAGAGCCAGGCTGTGGACCTCAGGGAGTCTCTGTCACAGGAAGGGGTAAAAGAATGAGGAGGTAGCTGGCCGGGCGCGGTGGCTCAAGCCTGTAATCCCAGCACTTTGGGAGGCCGAGACGGGCAGATCACGAGGTCAGGAGATTGAGACCATCCTGGCTAACATGGTGAAACCTCGTCTCTACTAAAAAAAATACAAAAAACTAGCTGGGCGAGATGGTGGGCGCCTGGAGTCCCAGCTACTCAGGAGGCTGAGGCAGGAGAATGGTGTGAACCCGGGAGGTGGAGCTTGCAGTGAGCCCAGATCATGCCACTGCACTCCAGGCTGGGCGACAGAGTAAGACTCCGTCTCAAAAAAAAAAAAAAAAAAAAAAAAAAAAATGAGGAGGTGGCCTTCCGTTCAGCTGCAGAATTGCTTAAGCTGCTCACCAGGCTGATATTCACTCACCCCTTTGCTTGGTGCTGAGGCGGGAGAAAAGGTGGTTGACCAGGGGGACAATAGTGGGCTCAGAGGTGAGAGGGAAGAGGAGGAAAC
>NW_016874880.1:0-803 GCF_001698545.2 Rhinopithecus bieti
AATTATAAATGTGAAATTTATAGTTATTATAACAGAACTTAACAGAACTTCAAACACATGACAAAAAAATTTAACAGAACTAAAATTGAAATAGACAAATCCAAAATTGTAAGTGGAGATTTTAACACTCTACCTTCAATAATTGATAGAACAAATAGCCTGCAAAAGATCACAACAATGCTATCAATTGCTTTGAACTAATTCATATTTATAGAACACTGCCCCCAACAAAAGAAGAATAAACATTATTGTCAAGTCTCCAAGAAACACTCAGTAGGATAGACCATATTCTGGGTCATGAAACAAGTCTCAGCAAATTCCCAGAAATGGAAAGCTTACAGAGTATCTTCTCTGAGCACAATAGAATTCAATTAGATATCAATTTTTAAAGATATCCAGAGAAGCTCTGAATATATGGAAATTAAACAACAAACTTCAAAGTGACCATTGAGTAAAAGAAGTTATAACAAGAGCTGGGCATGGTGGCTCACATCTGTAATCCCAGCACTTTGGAAGGCCAAGGCGGGTGAATCATTTGAGGCCAGGAGTTCAAGACCAGCCTGGCCAACAGGGCAAAACCTCATCTCTACTGAAAATACAAAAATTGGCTGGGCATGGTGGCACATCCTTGTAATCCCAGCTATTTGGGAGTCTGAGGCACAAGAATCGCTTGAACCTGGGAGACAGAGTTTGCAGTGAGCTGAGACAGTACCACCGCACTCCAGCCTAGGGAACAGAGCAAGACTCTGTCTCCAAAAAAAAAAAAAAAAAAAAAAAAAAAAAAAAAAAAAAAAAAAAAAAAA
>NW_016874881.1:0-1658 GCF_001698545.2 Rhinopithecus bieti
TCCTGATCTCGTGATCCGCCCGCCTCAGCCTCCCAAAGTGCTGGGATTACGGGGATGAGCCACTGCACCCGGCCCTTTTTTTTTTTAAGAGGGCTTTGCTGCGTCGCCCAGGCTGGAGTGCAGTGGTGTGATCTTGGCTCACTGCAGCCTTGACAACCCAGGTCCTCTCACCTCAGCCTCCCAAATAGCTGGGACTACAGGTGCGTGCCACCATGCCCTGCTATATTGTATTTTGTAGAGATAGGGTTTCACTATGTTGGCCAGGCTGGTCTCGAACTGAGTTCAAGTGATCTGCCTGTCTCAGCCTCCCAAAGTGCTGGGATTATAGGCGTGAGCCACCATGCCCAGCCTCTTCCCACTTTTTTTTTTTGAGATGGAGTCTCACTCTGTAGCCCAGGCCAGAGTGCAGTGGCGTGATCTTGGCTAACTGCAACCTCTGCGCCCACCACCCGCTCCCGGTCCCAGTTCAAGCAGTTCTCCTGCCTCAGCCTCCAGAGTAGCTGGGATTACAGGAATGCACCACCATGCCCAGCTCATTTTATATTTTAGTAGGGACGGGGTTTCGCCATGTTGGCCAGGCTGGTCTTGAACTCCTGACCTCTTGATCCGCCTGCCTCGGCCTCCCAAAGTGCTGGGATTACAGGCATGAGCCACTGCGCCCGGCCTCTTCCCACTTTTTTTTTTTTTTTTTGAGACGGAGTCTCGCTGTGTCGCCCAG
Source organism: Rhinopithecus bieti (assembly GCF_001698545.2). NCBI lineage: Eukaryota > Metazoa > Chordata > Mammalia > Primates > Cercopithecidae > Rhinopithecus > Rhinopithecus bieti. The sequence continues at coordinate 719 of NW_016874881.1, forward strand.
GCTGGAGTGCAGTGGCTGGATCTCAGCTCACTGCAAGCTCCACCTCTCGGGTTTATGCCATTCTCCTGCCTCAGCCTCCCTAGTAGCTGGGACTACAGGCACCCGCCACCTTGCCCGGGTAGTTTTTTGTATTTTTTAGTAGAGACAGGGTTTCACCATGTTAGCCAGGATGGTCTCGATCTCCTGACCTCGTGATCCGCCCGTCTCGGCCTCCCAAAGTGCTGGGATTACAGGCTTGAGCCACCGCGCCCGGCCCCACTTCTTAACACACCTCCTCTGAGCACACCTCAGCAAGTCCTGTCCCTTCTAGCTCTGAAACTGATCCAGAAATAACCCATTCCCCTTTTACACCCCCAGTCCTGTCTGCCATGGTCTCCCACCTGGACTGCCCCAGCAGCCTCCTCTCTCCCTTCCCTGCCCACCCCTCATCTGTTCCCCATATGAGGTCACAAGGACCTTTTAAAATCTTTTGAAACCTGCCCCTCATACTATGACTTTGGGCAAGGGCCTGAGCCTCTTTAGGGCTTGCTTTTCTCATGTAAAATGGAGGTGATGATAGCATTGGCAATTGGCAGAAACGGTGGTTGTGAAGATGAAATGAGTTCATCCACAGGATTATTGTAATATTTATCAGGCACAGCAGGGCTGGACTCCTGCTCTGCCACTCACTCAGTTTGGCCCTTTGCACAAGTCATTTTAGCTGTCTGGGCCTTGGTTTCCACACCTGTAAATTGGGGGTGGTGATTTATTCTCTTTTTTTTTTTTTTTTTGTGGGGGGACAGGGTCTCACTGTGTTGCCCAGGCTGGAGTATAGTGGTGCATTCTTAGCTCACTGCAACCTTTGCCTCCCAGGCTTAAGCGATCCTCCCATCTTGGCCTCTCGAGTAGCTGGGACCACAGGTGTGAACCACCGTGCCTAGTTAATCTTTCTATATATATA
>NW_016874882.1:0-1132 GCF_001698545.2 Rhinopithecus bieti
ATTGCTCCTTCTTCTTTTTTTTTTTTTTTTTGAGATAGTGTCTTGCTCTGTTGCCCAGGCTGGAGTGCAGTGGCATGATCTCGGTTCACTGTAACCTCCACCTACCCAGTTCAAGTAATTCTCTGCCTCAGCCTCCCAAGTAGCTGGGATTACAGGTGCCCGCCACCACGCCCAGGTAATTTTTTGTATTTTTAGTAGAGATGGGGTTTCACCGTCTTGGCCAGGCTTGTCTTGAACTCCTGATCTCGTGATCCACCCACCTCAGCCTCCCAAAGTGCTGGGATTACAGGCATGAGCCACCTCGCCCGGTGGTTGCTACTTATGTAACAGAAGGTGCTCGGGGCATGTCTCTGTCTCCATTTGGGTGATATTTGAACAGAGACACAAATGAAGGACGCTCTTTAGTTCACGACTGGCATGACTAAGAGCTCAGGCTTTGCAGTCACACTATCTGGTTTCAACCCTCCTGTCTCAGCTCTTTATTAGCTCGGTGACCTTAGACAATTTTCTCAACTCTCTGTGCTTTTGGTTCACATAAATAGGATGAAAATAGTAACCTTGGCCAGGCGCAGTGGCTCATGCCCGTAATCCCAGCACTTTGGGAGGCTGAGGCGGGTGGATCACCTGAGGCCAGGAGTTCGAGACCAGCATGGCCAACATGGCAAAACCCTGTCTCTACTAAAAATAACAAAAATTTGCTGAGCGTGGTGGCGGGCGCCTATAATCCCAGAGACTCTGGAGGCTGAGGCAGGAGAATCACTTGAATTCGGAGACGGAGGTCACAGTGAGCTGAGATCATACCACTTCACTCCAGTCTGGGCAACGAGAGTGAAACTCTGTCTCAGAAAAAAAAAGAGAGACAGTAACCTTAACTAATTCCACAGTGTTGTTGCGAGATTGAGTGAACGCGCGGGAAGTGTTTGCTGAGCTAGTGCTTAACTCGTGCTAGCGAATTATGGTGGTGATGGCTGTTGATTTTTTAAAAATTACCACAGTGACATATCTCCCAAATAGGAGGAAAGCAAAGTAAGTGAATGAATTCACAAGAAGATAAGAAAATGACCAGAAAAGGCATAAATAGATAAAGCTGTTCAGCCTTCAGATGTTCAGTCATCCTTATGATCTTTCCCTC
>NW_016874883.1:0-538 GCF_001698545.2 Rhinopithecus bieti
AAAGTAAATTTAACCCAGTTCATCAACAAAAAGAAACCCAAAATATATGATAATGGAACCCTTCCCAACTCATTCTATGAGACCAATATTACCCTGATACCAAAATCAGATAAAGATATCACAGGAAAAGAAAACTAAAGATCAATAACTTTTATGAACATGGATGCAAAAATTCAAAAAAAAAAATACTAGAAAACTGAAACCAACAACACAAAGAAAACAATGCAGTATAAAAAGTGGGATTTGGCTGGGCACGATGGCTCACGCCTGTAATCCCAGCACTTTGGGTGGCTGAGGCAGGCAGATCACTTGAGGTCAGGAGTTCAAGACCAGCCTGTCCAACATGGTGAAATGTACTAAAAATACAAAATGTACTATAAATACAAAAATTAGCTGGTTGTGTTGACGCACACCTGTAGTTCCAGCTACTTGGGAGGCTGAGGCAGGAGAATCGCTTGAACCTGGGAGGCAGAGGTTGCAGTAAGCTGAGATCACATCACTGCCCTCCAGTCTAGGTGGCAGAGTGAGACTCCATCTC
>NW_016874884.1:0-2007 GCF_001698545.2 Rhinopithecus bieti
AAATATGGAAAGGAAAAACCAGTACCAGCCACTGCAAAAACAAACCAAAATGTAAAGATCATTGATACTATGAGGAAACTGCATCGACTAATGGGCAAAATAGCCAGCTAGCATCATAATGACAGGATCAAATTCACACATAACAATATTAACCTTGAACATAAATGGGCTAAATGCCTCAATTAAAAGGCACAGACTGGCAAACTGGATAAAGAGTTAAAACACATCGATGTGCTGTATTCAGGAGACCCATCTCACATGCAAAGACACATAGGCTCAAAATAAAGGAAAAGAGGAAGATTTACCAAGCAAACGGAAAGCAGAATAAAACGGGGGTTGCAGTCCTAGTCTGTGATAAAACAGACTTTAAACCAACAAAGATCAAAAGAGACAAGGAAATGCATTACATAATGGTAAAGGGATAGATGTAACAAGAAGAGCTAACTATCCTAAATATATATGCATCCAATACAGGAGCGCCCAGATTCATAAAGCAAGTTCTTAGAGGCCTACAAAGAGACTTAGACTCCCACACAAATAATAGCGGGAGACTTTTAACACCCCACTGTCAACATTAGACAGATCAACAATACAGAGAATTAACAAGGATAATCAGAACTTGAACTCAGCTCTGGACCAAGCAGACCTAATAGACATCTATAGAACTCTCCACCCCAAATCAAAAGAATATACATTCTTCTCAGCACCACGTAGCACTTATTCTAAAATTGACAATATAATTGGAAGCAAAACACTCAGCAAATGAAACAGAATGGAAATCATAACAAACACTCTCTCAGATCACAGTGCAATCAAATTAGAACTCAGGATTAAGAAGCTCACTCAAGCTGAGATCACGCCACTACACTCCAGCCTGGGTGAAAGAGGGAGACTCCATCTCAAAAAAAAAAAAAAAAAAAAAAAAAAGAAGCTCACTCAAAACTGCACAGCTACATGGAAACTGAACAGCCTGCTCCTGAATGACTACTGGGTAAATAATGAAATTAAAGCAGAAATAAATGAGTTATTTGAAACCAATGAAAACAAAGACATAACATGCCAGAACCTCTGAAACACAGCTAAGGCAGTGTTTAGAGGAAAATTTATAGCACTAAATGGCCACAAGACAAATCTAAAATTGACACCCTAACATCACAATTAAAAGAACTGGAGAAGCAAGAGCAAACAGATTTAAAAGCTAGCAAAAGACAAGAAATAATTAAGAGCAGAACTGAAGGAGATAGGGACACAAAAAACCCTTCAAAAAATCAGTGAATCCAGGAGCTGGTTTTTTGAAGATTAACAAAATAGATCTCTAGCCAGACTAATAAAGAAGAAAAGAGAGAAGAATCAAATGAAACAATAAAAAGTGATAAAGGGGAGATCACCACTGATCCCACAGAAATACAAACTACCATCAGATAATACTATAAACACCTCTACACCAATAAACTAGAAAATCTAGAAGAAATGGATAAATTCCTAGATACATACATCCTCCCAAGACTAAACCAGGAAGAAGTCAAATCCCTGAATAAACCACTAACAAGCTCTGAAATTGAGGCAGCAATTAATCGCCTACCAACCAAAAAAAGTTCAGGACTAGACAGATTCACAGCCGAATTCTACCAGAGGTATAAAGAGGAACTGGTAGTATTCCTTCCGTATTTGTAGACACTATTCACAAATACACCAGCAGTACAGGTTTTAGCATTCAAGTGGTAAGAGAAGAATCTCTAGGAATATCTTACATAGAAGGAATAACTGTGTTGAGTCAGAAACAAGTTGAGTCTGATGCTATATTATTTTAAGAAGAAACAACTTACAGAAAAGAATTTTGAGTAATTTCTGGAAGATATAGTAAATATTAAAAAAGAGGAATACTAATTTGAAAATGTTAACATATTTAATTCTGAAGTAATTAAAAGTAAAAGAAACAATGCATATAGAATCATAGACATGGTTTCTGAAAAAGCAGAAATTATAAACATTGGAAATCACTCTGAT
>NW_016874886.1:0-2845 GCF_001698545.2 Rhinopithecus bieti
TGAAAACCATGTTAGTAAACTGCTCCATGAAAGGAAAAGTGTAACTCAGTGAGATGAATTCACACATCAAAAGAAATAACTCAGAAAGCTTCTTTCTAGTTTTTATCTGAGGATATTTCCTTTGTCCCCATAGGCTTCACATTATGATAGAAAATAACCCTTCTCAGATTCCCCAAAAACAGTGCTACATAACTGATCCATGAAAAGAATCATGTAACTCTCTGAGATGAATTAACACATTGAAAAGTGCTTTCTCAGGAAGCTTCTCTCTTGTTTTATATGAGGATATTTCCTTTTCACCCTAAGCTTCAATGTGCTCCACATATCAAATTGCAGATTCCAAGGAAACAGTGTTAGCAAACAGCTCAATGAAAATAACTGTGCAACGCTGTGGATTGAATTCACACATCACTAAGCAGTTTCTCAGAAAGATTCTTTGTAGATTTTGTCTGAGGATATTTCCTTTGTCACTATAGGTTTCAATGCCATCTAAAGTATACCTTCTCAGATTCCCCTAATCAGTACTACCAAACTGTGCCATCAAAATAAAGTGTACTCTGTGAGGTGAATTCACACATCACTAAACAGTTTCACTGAAGCTTCTTTTTGGTTTTTGTCTGAGGATATTTTGTTTGTCATCAAAGGCTTCAATGCACTCTGAAATATTTTACTGCAGATTCCACAAAAACATTGTTAGCAAACTGCTCCACAAAAGGAGTGGTGCAACTCTGTGAGATGAATTCACACATCACAAAGTAGTTTCTCAGAAAGCTTCTTTCTAGTTTTTATCTGCGGATATTTTCCTTTTCACCACAGGTCTCAACTTGTTCCCAATTATCACTTTGTAGATTCAAAAAAAAAAAAAAGACAGTGTTAGCAAACTGCTCCATGAAAAGAAACGTGTTACTCTGAGAGATGAAAACACACACCACAAAGACGTTTCTCAGAAAGCTTCTTGCTAGTTTTTATCTGGTTATATTTCCATATGTCATGCATTAGCTTCAATGTGATTCAAAAATCCCTTCTCAGATCCCCATAAACAGTGCTACCAAACTGTTGCATGAAAAGAATGGTGTAACTCTGTATGTTGAATTCACACAACCGGAAGATGTTTCTCAGACTGCTTCTTTCTGGATTTTATCTGAGGATATTTCCTTTTTCTCCATATTCCTCAAAGGTCTCTGGGATATCCCATTGCAGATTCCACGAATAATGCGTTAGCAAACTTCTCAATGAAAAGAATGGGATAACACAGTGAGATGATTTCACACCTCACAAAACAATTTCACAGAAAGCTTCTCTTTGATTTTTATCTGAGAATATTTCCTCTTTTACCATAGGCATCAATGTGCTACCAGTTATCCCTCTGCAGATTCCTTGAAAACAATGTGAGCAAACTGCTCCACAAAAGGAGTGGTGCAACTCTGTGAGATTAATTCACACATCACAAAGAAGTTTCTCAGAAAGCTTCTTTCTAGTTTTTATCTGAGGATATTTCTGTTGTCACCATAGGCTTCAATGTAATTCAAAATATGCCTTCTCACCTTCCCTAAAAACAGTGTACCAAACTGCTCCATGAAAATAGTGTTGTAACTCTGTGGGATGAATTCACACATCACAAAGCAGTTTCTCAGAAAGCTTCCTTCTAGTTTTACTCTGAGGATATTTCCTTTTTCAACATAGGCCTCAGCTTGCTCACAAATATCCCTTTGTTTATTCCACGAAAACAGAGTTAGCAAACTGATCCAAGAAAAGACAGGTGTTACCCTAAGAGATGAATATATACATCACAAAGAAGTTTCTCATAAAGTTTTTTCTAGTTTTATCTGAGGATATTTCCTTTGTCACCATAGGCTTCCATGCGATCGAAAATATTCCTTTTCAGACTCCCCAAAAACAGTGCTACCAAACAGTTCCATGAAAACAATTGTGTAACACTGAAAGATGAATTCACATATAACAAAGCGGTTTCTCAGTAAGCTTCTTTCTAGTTTTTATCTGAGGATATTACCTTTTTCACCATATTCCTCAATGAGCTTCAAAATATCCCTTTGTAGAATCCAGGAATAAAGTGTTAGCAAACTTCTCAATGAAAAGAACGGTGTAACTCTATGAGATGAATTGACACATCACAAAACAGTTTCACAGAATGATTCTTTTTGTTTTTTATCTGAGGATATTTCCTTTGTCACAATAGACTTCAATGCGCTCCCAAATATCCTATTGCAAATTCCAAGAAAACAGTGTTAGCAAACTGCTCAATGAACATGACAGTGTAACTCTGTGAGAGGAATTCACACATTGCAAAACACTTTCTCAGAATTCTTTCTCTTTTCTGTCTGAGGATATTTCCTTTTTCACTATAGGCCCCAATGAGCTCCCATATATCCCTTTGAAGATTCCATGATAACAGTGTTATCAAACTGCTCAATGAAAAGAATGGTTCAACTCTGTGTGATGCATTCACACATCACATAGCGGTTTCTGAGATAACTTCTTTATAGTTTTTATCTGAGGACACTTTGTTTTTCAAGATCGTCCTCAATGTGCTCTCAAATATCCCTTTGCACATCCCACAAAAACAGTGTTAGTAAACTGCTCCATGAAAAGAAAGCTTTAACTCTGTGAGATGAATTCACACATCAAAAAGCAGTGTCTTAGAAACCTTCTTTCTAGTTTTTATCTGAGGATATGAAATTTTTCACCATAGCCCTCAATGTGCTCCCAATCATCCCTTTGCAGATTCCACGAAAACAGTATTATAAAATTGCTCTATTAAAAGAGTGGTGTAACTCTGTGAGATGAATTCACACATCACAAAGAACTTTCTCAGAAAGCTTCTTTC
>NW_016874886.1:5638-7431 GCF_001698545.2 Rhinopithecus bieti
GATATTTCTTTTGTCACCATCAGTTTCAATGTGATCCAAAATATCCCTTCTCAGGTGTACCAAAAACAGTGCTACCAATCTGCTCCATGAAAGTAATCATGTAACGTTGTGAGATGAATTAACACATCAGAAAGCAGATTCTCAGAAAGTTTCTTTCTAGTTTTTATATGAGGATATTTACTTTGTCACCATGAGCTTCAATGCACTGAGAAATATCAGATTTCAGATTCCAAGAAACAGTGTAAGTACGCTGCTCAATGCAAAGAACAGTGTAACTCTGTGAGATTAATTCACACATCACAAAGTAGTTTCTCAGAAAGCTTGTTTCTAGTTTTTGTCTGAGGATATTTACTTGTTCACCATATTCCTCAATGCACTCCAGAATTTCCAATTTCAGATTAAATGAAAATACTGTTAGCCAACTTCTCAATGCAAAGAAGGGTGTTACTCGGTGAGATGAATTCACACATCATAAAGCAGTTTCACAGAAGCTTCTTTTTTGTTTTTATCTGAGGATATTTCCTTTGTCACCATAGGCTTCAATGCCCTCTAAAATACCCTATTGCAGATACCACAAAATCAGTGTTATCAAACTGTTAAATGAAAAGAATGGCATAACTTTGTAAGATGAATTCACACATCACAAAGCTGTTTCTCAGAAAGCTTCTTTCTATTTTGTATCTGAGGATATTTCCTTTTCACTATAGGCCTCAAAGCACGCCAGAATATCCCATTGCATACTATGTGAAAACAGTGTTAACAAACTGCTCCATGAAAAGAAAGGTGTAACATTCTGAGATGAATTCACACATCACAAAGAACTTTCTCAGAGAGATTCTTTCTAGTTTTAATTTGAGGATATTTCCTTTCTCACCATATGCTTCAATGCAATTCAAAATATTGCTTCTCAGATTCCCCAAAACACTGTTACCAAACTGATCCATGAACAGGATTCTGTAGCTCTTTGAGATGAAGTAACACATCACAAATTGGTTTCTCAGAGAGCTTCTTTCTAGTTTTATATGGGCATATTTCCTATGTCACCATAAGTTTCAATGCACTCCAAAATATCCCATTGCAGATTCCAAGAAAACAGTGTCAGTAAACAACTCAATGAAAACTACAGTGTAATACTGTAAGATGAATTCACACATCACAAAGCAGTTTCTCACAAAGATTCTTCCTAATTTTAACTGAGATCATTTTCTTTTCACCATAGGTCTCAATGTGCTCCAATGTATACCTTTGCAGATTCCACGAAAACAGTGTTAGCACACTGATCAAGTAAAAGAACGGTGTAGTTCTGTAGAATGAATTCACACACTACAAAGCATTTTCTCAGAAAGCTTCTTTCTAGTATACATTTGAGAATATTTCCTATGTCAACATAGGCTTCAATGCGATCCAAAATATCCCTTCTCAGATTCCCCTAAACCAGTGCTACCAAACTGATCCATGAAAAGGATCGTGTGACTCTGGGAGATGAATTCACATATCAGAAAGATGTTTCTCAGAAAACATGTTTCTAGTTTTATCTGAGAATATTTCCTTTTCACCATATTCCTCAATGCACTCCCGAATATCCCATTGCAGATTAAACGAAAAAATTGTTAGCAAACTTTTAAATGAAAAGAATGGTAAAACTCAGTGGGCTGAATTAACACATTACAACGCAGTTTCACAGAAAGCTTCTTCTTGGTTGTTATCTGAGGATATTTCCATGGTCACCAAAGGCTTCAATGCACTCCCAAATAACTCCTCTCAGGTACCACAAAACAGTGGTGGTGAATTGC
>NW_016874886.1:11910-12821 GCF_001698545.2 Rhinopithecus bieti
AAAAAAAAAAAGAAAAGAAAAGAATGGTGTAACTTGGTGAGATGAGTTCACACACCACAAAGGACTTTCTCAGAAAGCTTCTTTCTAACTTTTATATGAGCATATTTCCTTGTCACCCTAAGGTTCAATGCACTCCAAAATATCCCTTTGCAGATTCCAAGAAAACAGTTTTAGGAAACTTCTCAATGAAAAGGACAGTGTAGCACTGTGAGGTGAATTCATACGTCAAAAAGTAGTTTCCTAGAAACCTTCTTTCTAGTTTTTATCTGATGATATGTCCTTTTCTACCATGGGCCTCTAGGCGCTCCATATATCCCTTTGCAGATTCCACAAACCAGTGTTAGCAATCAACTCAATGAAAAGAAAGCTGTAACTCGGTGGGGGGAATTCACACATCAAAAAGAAGTTTTGCATAATGCTTCTTTCTAGTTTTTTTCTGAGTATATTTCCTTTGTCACCACAGGATTCAAAGTGATCCGAAATATCCCTTCTCAGATTCCCCAAAAACAGTGCATCCAATCTGCTCCATGAAAATAATCGTGTAAGTCTTTGAGATGAATTCACAAATCACAAAGCAGTTTCTCTGAAAGTTTCTTTCTAGTTTATCTCACGAGATTTCCTTTGTCACCTGAATCTTCAATGTATGCTGAAATATCCCATTGCAGATTCCAACAAAATATGGTTGGAAAACTGCTCAATGAACAGAACAGAGTAACTCTGTGAGGTGAATTCACCCATCAGAAAGCAGTTTCTCAGAAAGGTTTTTTATAGTTTTTATCCAAGGATATTTGCTTTTGCACCGTAGACCTCAAAGCACTCCAAAATATCTCTTTGTGGATTCCACGAAAACAGTGTTATCAAACAGCAGAATGAAAACAATGATGTAACCCTGTGACATAATTTGTACATCA
>NW_016874887.1:0-1279 GCF_001698545.2 Rhinopithecus bieti
ATTTACATTAATTGTAGTCATGCATACTTACCTGAAATTTGTCATTTTAATTTTTTTTTAAGGAGCTGATGGTACACACATGGATGGTGATCAAATTGTTGTGGAAGTACAAGAAACTGTTTTTGTTTCAGATGTTGTGGATTCAGACATAACTGTGCATAACTTTGTTCCTGATGACCCAGATTCGGTTGTAATCCAAGATGTTATTGAGGACGTTGTTATAGAAGATGTTCAGTGCCCAGATATCATGGAAGAAGCAGATGTATCTGAAACGGTCATCATTCCTGAGCAAGTGCTGGACTCAGATGTAACTGAAGAAGTTTCTTTAGCACATTGCACAGTCCCAGATGATGTTTTAGCTTCTGACATTACTTCAGCCTCAATGTCTATGCCCGAACACGTCTTGACGGGTGATTCTATACATGTGTCTGACGTTGGACATGTTGGACATGTTGAACATGTGGTTCATGATAGTGTAGTGGAAGCAGAAATTGTCACTGATCCTCTGACTACCGACGTAGTTTCAGAAGAAGTATTGGTAGCAGACTGTGCCTCTGAAGCAGTCATAGATGCCAATGGGATCCCTGTGGACCAGCAGGATGATGACAAAGGCAACTGTGAGGACTACCTTATGATTTCCTGTAAGTCTTGGGGTACAGTAATTGTCAAAGGTGTTTTTGAAGGCTGCCTCTCCTAATTTACATCAGGGGAGAAATTTTCCTGACTTAAATGTCTGTAGAATTAAAGTAAATCTGATAGACCTACCTGCATTGTTGTTTCCATTTGCAGGCTACAAGATAACTGAAAATTAAGAAAAGTGAGGCTGGGCGTGGTGGCTCATGCCTGTAATCCCAGCACTTTGGGAGGCCGAGGCAGGTGGATCACCTGAGGTCAGGAGTTTGAGACCAGCCTGGCCAACCAACATAGTGAAGCCCCATCTCTACTAAAAATACAAAAATTAACCAGGTGTGGTGGTGCGCATCTGTAATCCCAGCTACTCGGGAGGCTGAGGCAGGAGAATCTCTTGAACTGGGGAGCTGGAGGTTGCAGTTAGCCGAGATTGTGCCACTGCACTCCAGCCTGGGTGACAGAGCAAGACGACTCCTCAAAAAAAAACCAAAAAAAACTGAAAGGAATAGAACTGAATTTTGGAATCATGAAGGATGTGATTAGGCTGTTACCAGCCTTTATTAGAATTAGGAACGCTCTTGAAACCTAAAAGGAGTAGGGAAAAAGAAAGTCTAACCAAGCTACTTACAATCTTTTTTTTTTTTTTTTT
>NW_016874887.1:5019-7151 GCF_001698545.2 Rhinopithecus bieti
AGAGACGGGGTTTCACCATGTTGGTCAGGCTAGTCTCAAACTCCTGACCTCAAGTGATCCATCTGCCTCGGCCTCCCAAAGTGCTGGGATTACAGGTGTGAGCCATCGCGCCCGGCCAAAACACAGATAAATTTCATGTTTAGACTTGGGTCCCATCCCTAAGATAATCTCATTACGTATATGCAAATATTGCAAAATCCACAGAAGTCTGAAACAGTTCTGGTCCAAGTATTTTGGATAAGGGTTACTCAACCCTTACAACTGCCAGATTTTCTGTTACAAGACTGGGCAAACCAGGACCAAGGCTAGAGAAAGCAGAGAGTTGAGTTCATCCCAGTTTGTGACGGGAAGAGGGCCTGGTGAAATACTGAAGAGGAGAAAGCACTCTCACTTCTCCTTGACTTCTCTCTGTACTTTCTGCCTTTTCTGTCTTCCTTAGCTTTTTTGCTAAGGAATAAAATGCATGGTATTGTTTTGCCCTTTAACTGCACACTATCTCTTGCCTTTACTTTCTCCTCTTTTAGGAAGTTCAGCTCTCCAAGGAAGTCATTGAAAAAAACCTGGAGTTGCTTTAGTAACAATTGACTCAGCATATCAGGTTCTTGTATTACAGATTCTGTATACAAGAGGAGATGTATAGATTCTGTATACAGAATCTGTAATACAAGACGTAAAATTTTACAAACTTGTAAAATTTTCATTAAAAATCTTATTTGTAGTCATCTTTAGGCCCTGGGTTTCTTCTAATTTATATATATTTTAATGTTCCCGAAAAAGTAAATATGGATGAACATAAATGGCTGTTGTTAGTGTATTTTAATATGTTTTATGTATGAGTATATATTTTAGTAATATAATTTTTCCTTTTAAAATAAAACATATCCAAACTCAAATAATGCGGATATACATTTAAACAAATACATACACACATGAGCATTTGCATGCACACATGTGATATTGCCGTATTTCACTATAATGAAATGGTTGTTTTTAAGTTGGATTTAGAGATGGTGGCCTTTAGTAGTTCTTTTGTCTTCTCTATTACTGTTTTTTTTGAGATGAAGTCTCGCTCCCTTACCAGGCTGGAGTGCAGTGGTGCCATCGCGGCTCACTACCACCTCTGCCTCCTGGGCTCAGGCAATCTTTCTGCCTCAGCCTCCCGAGTAGCTGGGATGACAGGCATGCGCCACCACACCCGCCTAATTTTTGTATTCTTTGTAGAGAGGGGGTTTTGTCACGTTGTCCAGGCTGGTCTTGAACCTGGTCTTGAACCAGCCTGGGCTCAAGCAGTTCGCCCACTTCAGCCTCCCTAAATTCTGCAATTCAGGTGTGAGCCACCTTGCCTGGCCTATATAGGCACTTTTGCACTCTTACTTCCCTCTACTTCATCATCCCCTTTCCTTTCAAAGTAATGATCATATTTTAAAATTTAATTTACCACTGGCTTTGGGATCAAACCAGTTGAACACTTTAGAATTAATTAATATTTCTCTTGGCTGCGCCTCCCAGCAAAGATACTTAATGATGAATTTTATTTTAATTAATTATTTATTTATTTTTGAGACAGAATCTTGCTCTGTCGCCCAGGCTGGAGTGCAGTGGCACGATCTTGGTTCACTGCAGCCTCCACCTCCTGGGTTCGAGCAATTCTCCTGCCTCCGCCTCCTGAGTAGCTGTGATTACAGGTGCGTGCCACCACGCCTGGCTAATTTTTGTATTTTTAGTAGGGACAAGGTTTCGTCATGTTGGCCAGGCTGGTCTCAAACTCTGGCCTCAAGCAGTCTGCCTGCCTTGGCCTCCCAAAGTGCTGGGATTACAGGCGTGAGCCACCGCATCTGGCCTTAATGATGCATTTTAACTTAAAACCTATATTGAGGTCGGGCACAATGGCTTATGCCTGTAATCGCAACACTTTGGGAAGCCTAGATGGGAGGGTCGCTTGAGCCCAGGAGTTCAGAGGTTACAGTGACCCTTGATTGCGCCACTGTATTCCAGCCCGGGCGACAGAAAGAGACCCTGTTTCTTTAAAAAAAAAAAAAAAAACCCCTCCCAAAGCCCCCCTAAAACATCTATATTGATTTCAGAAGTTAAGGATTAACAAAGGTTTTGTCATAAGTATATAGAGGAAGTAT
>NW_016874888.1:0-1070 GCF_001698545.2 Rhinopithecus bieti
TGAGACAGAGTCTTGCTCTGTCGCCCAGGCTGGAGTGCAGTGGCACTATCTCGGCTCACTGCAAGCTCCACCTCCTGGGTTCATTCTCCTGCCTCAGCCTCCCGAGTAGCTGGGACTACAGGCACTTGCTACCACACTCAGCTAATTTTTTATATTTTTAGTAGAGTCGGGGTTTCACCGTGTTAGCCATGATGGTCTCGATCTCCTGACCTTGTGATCCGCCCGCCTCAGTATCCCAACGTGCTGAGATTACAGGCATGAGCCACCACGCCCAGCCGAACTAAATAACTTTTGCATGGCAAAAGGAACTGTCAGCAGATTAAACAGACAACCCACTAAGTGAGAGAAAAATCTTCACAATCTATACATCTGAGAAAGGACTAATATCCAGAATCTACAACAAACTCAGCCACATCAGCAAGAAAAAAAAAATCCCATCAAAAAGTGAGCTAAGGACATGAATAAACAATTCTCAAAAGAAGATATACAAATGACCAACAAACACATGAAAAAATGCTCAACATCACTAAAGATCAGGGAAATGCAAATCAAAACCACAGTGCAATACCACTGACTCCTGCAAGGATGGCCATAATCAATAAATCAAAAAACAATAGATGTTGGCATGGATGCAGCAATCAAGGAACACTTCTACACTGCTGGTGGGAATGTAAACTAGTATAGCCACTATGGAAAACAGTGTGGAGATTCCTTAAAGAACTAAAAATAAAACTACCATTTGATCCAGCAATCCCACTACTGGGTATCTACCCAGAGGAAAAGAAGTCATTATACGAAAAAAATACTTGCACACTCATGTTTATAGAAGCACAATTCGCAATTGCAAAATTGTGGAACCAACCCAAATGCACATCAATCAACGAGTGGAATATCTATGATGGAATACTACTCAGCCATAAAAAGGAATGAATTAATGGCATTCACAGCAATCTGGATGAGATTGGAGACCATTATTCTAAGTGAAGTAATTCAAGAATGGAAAACCGGCCGGGCGCGGTGGCTCAAGCCTGTAATTCCAGCACTTTGGGAGGCCGAGACGGGTGGATCAC
>NW_016874889.1:0-349 GCF_001698545.2 Rhinopithecus bieti
TGGGATATTTCAGAGTACATTGAAGTTTATGGTGACAAAGGATATATACTCAGACACAAACTAGAAAGAAACTTTCTGAGAAACTACTTTGTGATTCGTGAATTCATCTCATTGATTTACACAAAACTTTTCATGGAGCTGTTTGGTAGCACTGTTTTTGGGAAATTTGAGAAGGGATATTTTGGATCGCAGTGAAGCATATGGTGACAAAGGGAATATCATCAGATAAAAACTAGAAAGAAGTTTTCTTAGAAAGTCTTTGTGATTTGTGAATTCATCTCACAGAGCTACACCTTTCTTTTCATGGAGAAGTTTTCTGACACTGTTTTCATGGAATCTGCAAACGGAT
>NW_016874890.1:0-1069 GCF_001698545.2 Rhinopithecus bieti
GATGGAGTCCTGCTCTGTCGCCCAGGCTGGCATGCAGTGGTATAATCTCGGCTCACTGCAAGCTCTGCCTCCTGGGTTCATGCTATTCTCCTGCCCCAGCCTCCCGAATAGCTGGGACTACAGGCGTGTGCCCCACGCCTGGCTAGTTTTTTTTTGTATTTTTAGTAAAGATGGGGTTTCACCATGTTAGCCAGGATGGTCTCCATCTCCTGACCTCCTGATCCACCCGCCTCAGCCTCCCAAAGTGCTGGGATTACAGGCAGAGCCACCGCTCCCGGCCTAATTTTGTAATTTTAGTAGAGATGGGGTTTTTCCATGTTGGTCAGACTGGTCTCAAACTGCTGACCTCAGGCGATCCTCCTGCCTCGACCTCCCAAAATGCTGGTGAAGCCAACTGAGCTTCCGGGTCCTGTGGGGACTTGGAGCTCTTTTCTGTCTAGCTAAAGGATTGTAAACACACCAATCAGTACTCTGTGTCTAGCTAAAGGTTTGTAAACGAACCAGTCAGCACTCTGTAAAAATGGACCAATCAGCACTGTAAAACGGACCAATCAGTGCTCTGTAAAATGGACCTATCAGCAGGATGTGGGCGGGGCCAAATAAAGGAATAAAAGCTGGCCACGCAAGCCAACAACTGCAAGCTGCTTGGTCTTTTTCGGCAGTGGGTGGGCTTGTTGTTTTCGTCTTAGGCTAAATCTTGCGCTGCTCACTGTTTGGCTCCACACTATTTTTATGAGCTTTAACACTCACTGTGGAGGTCTGCAACTAGACCACGAACCCACGGGGAGAAGCAACTCCGGAGGTGCCACCTTTGAGAGCTGTGACAGTCACTGGGAAGGTCTGCCTTTCACTCCTGAAGTCAGCTAGACCACGAATCCGCCGGAAGGAACAAATAACTCTGGACACGCCACCTTTAAGAGCTGTTAACACTCACTGCGAAAGTCAGCTGCTTAACTCCTGAAGTCAGCAAGATCATGAACCCAACAGAAGGAAGAAACTCCGGATACATCTGAACGTCTGAAGGAATAAACTCTGGACACACCGTCTTTAAGAACTGTGACCCTCGGCT
>NW_016874891.1:0-703 GCF_001698545.2 Rhinopithecus bieti
AGAGGCTGCAGTGAGCCAAGGTCGCGCCTCTGCACTCCAGCCTGGGGGATGGAGAGAGACTCCAGCTCAAAAAAAAATAAATAAATAAATAAAATAAAATAAAGAAAAGAAAAAAAAGAAGACGAAGGCCCTTACCAGATGCGGCCCCTTGCTCTCAAAGTTCCAAGTATCCAGATAAATTGATTTGCTTATAAACTACCCAGTCTCCAGTGATCTATGATACCAGCAGAAAAAAGACTAAGACAATATTCAAGTTCTATGTTCTGTAAATTTAATAAAAAGTTGTTCTGCAAACAACAGTTACTGTGATGAAAGCTAAAAATTTGCCTAAAAGATGAGACTCAAATTCTTAGTATACTGGAGCCTCACAAGATTTAAGATGCAATATCATACAGAAGTTAGTATATATCAGGGGCTACCTTGGACCCCATTCAAGGAAAATGAGTTATTGAACATATTACAAGCAGCTTGTTAGGACTATGTTTCAACCCTAAGTTGGTCCCCAGGCATGGAGATTGATGATAACATTATTAAGTAAAGCTCTAGTGTTTTCTACTTTCATTTTTACCTTAATATCACCTCTAAATTTAATTGGTATTTCAAAAGAGAATATAGTTTGAATTTGAACATTTTGTATCTAAAGGTGAGTGTAAGGATGAGTTTGAAGGTGATATGAAGTTGTCAAAAGTCATAAAGCTGCTAC
>NW_016874892.1:0-901 GCF_001698545.2 Rhinopithecus bieti
GTTGAGTGGGGCAAGGGTGATTAGGTTTTAATGAGATGGTAAGGGGTGCATGATCAGTCGCCAAAGAGGGAGTAGAGGTATCTTATACTTATGGGTTAAGGTGGGGAGATACAAGGGGAGGATGCGAAGGAGGCTTTGAACTGGGGAAAAGGCAGAAATGAGGCATGGCTGTAGCCCAGGAATAGTCAGGGAAGAAGATAATTCAGTTAACATGTCTCAACCTAATAAGGGAGCTGGGCAGGTGGGGATAAATAAAAGGAGTGTATAAAAGAATATTGTCCAAATTGGCACCAAAGTTGGGGAGTTTTAAGAAGTTTAGAAGTCTGGCCGTCAATACCCACAACAGTTATGGAGGCAAGGGAAACAGGCCCTTAAAAGAAGGTAATGTGGAGTGGGTAGCCTCTGTATTGATTAAGAGGGGATGGAGTTACCCTCCACTGTAAGAGTTACCCAAAGCATCTGTGATGGTCCAGGAGGCTTCCAAGGCAATGGGTCAGTGTCAGTCTTCAGCAGCTAAGCCGAGAAGGTTTGGGAAGGAGTCAGTTAGAGAGCCTTGGGCCAGAGCTCCAGGGTCTCTGGGAGTGGCTGCCAGGCGAGCTGGACAGTCCAGTTTCCAGTGGGATCCCGCACAGATGGGACACGGCTTAGGAAGAATCCCGGGCTGTGGGCATTCCTTGACCCAGTGGCCAGATTTCCAGCACTTGTAGCAAGCTCCTGGGGGAGGAGGTTCTGGAGGAACCCCTGGAAGCTATGGTTCAGGCACTTGGAAGTTTTTGTGTGCTGGAGATGTGGCTGGAGTTTGTCTCACAGTGGAGGCAAGGAATTGCAACTTAGAAATAAGTCGTTACTTGGCTGCCTCTACTCTATTATTATTATTATTTTATTTTATTTATTTATTTTT
>NW_016874892.1:5327-6773 GCF_001698545.2 Rhinopithecus bieti
AAAAAAAAAAAAAAAAAAAATGTTAAAGGAAGTACTTCTGGATGACATCAAGTAATCTCAGGAAGTAATTCAAATGTACACTGAAACACATGTATATGCGTACACACAGGAGGTACAGCTAAGGCATTCCTTAGAGGGAAAAGAAAAGCTCTAAACGCCTGTGTTTAAAAAGAAGACAAAACTTCAATCAATAATCTAACTTTCCACCATAAGCTATTGGGGAAAAAAGAGCAAACTAAACCTAAAGCAAGTAGAAAAAGCAAATAATAAAGATCTCAGTGAAAATTAATGAAATAGAGAATTATTTTTATTCATTTTTTACCTGTTTAACTTTTATAAACAGTAAATAAATCATCAAAATTGAAAGTTGATTCTTTGAAAATAGAAAAGAAAATGGACCAACCTTTAGACTGTCCAAGAAAAGAATAACTCAAATTACAAAATCTGAAAAGAAGGAACATTAATACTGAGCTTGCAGAGATAAAATAATTATAAGAAAATTTCATGAAAAAATATACCATAAAATTAGAAAAATCAGCTTAAAATAACAAATTTTGAGAGAGATACAAATGATCAAAACCGGATTCAAGATGTAATAAAAATATTAATAGACCTATACAAGGAAAGAGATGGAAAAGTAGTTTTAAAAACTTTTCACAAAGATTATAAACCAAGATAGTTTTACTGGTGAATTCTTCCAAACATTTAAAGAAGAGTTAATAACGATACTTCACCTATTCTTCCAAAAATCAGAACACCCCGATGAGAAACAGAATTTTCTCATCCAACTTGTTTGATGAGAAAATTATTATCTTAATATCAAACAAGACAAATTAGAAGAAAACTGGAGACCAAAATTTTAATAAAGAGAAAAAAAGTCCTCAAGAAATTACTAGAAAGTCAAACCCAGACTAAGAAACAGCTTCTCTGCTCCTTCTGGAATTTCCGCCTGGTTCAGCCCACCTGCCTCCACTCCTGCCTCCACCATGTCTGTCAAGGTGACCCGGAAGTCCTACAAGGTGTCCATCTCCGGCCCCTGGCTTTCAGCAGCCGCTCCTACACGAGTGGGCCTGGTGTCCACATCAGCTCCTCAGGCTTCTCCCCAGTGGGCAGCAAAAGCTTCTGGGGTGGCCTGGGTGGAAGCTGTGCTGGGGCCTGCAGCCTGAGAAGCATCACCACCATAATGGTCAACCAGAGCCAGCTAAGCCCCCTTAACCTGGAGGTGGACCCCAACATCCAGGTCGTGCTCACCCAGGAGAAGGAGCAGATCAAGACCCTCAACAAGTTTGCCTCCTACATTGACAAGGTACGATTCCTACAGCAGAAGAACAAGATGCTGGAGACCAAGTGGAGCCTTCTGCAGCAGCAGAAGATGGCTGGGAGCAACATGGACAACATGTTGGAGAGCTACATCAACAACCTTAGGCCGCAGCTGGAGACTCTGGG
>NW_016874893.1:0-1621 GCF_001698545.2 Rhinopithecus bieti
CCAAAGTGCTGGGATTACAGGCTTGAGCCACCGCGCCCGGCCTCTTCCACTAATTTCTAATCTTTGAACACACGGTATAGGATATTCTTTTGTTGTCGAGATTGCACTTAATGAGAAGTGCGCACAGCCAATTGGCTTCCATTATTATTCACTGGAAGAATGGTTTTGGCTAACTGAAGCCGTCACACCTGAAGACACCAAGTTATATTTCCTCTTTCAGCAGCTCTAGCCAATGACTTGCTGATACAGGGATATGATCACTTGAACCATCCTCACACTCAGTCTGTACCCTGGAAAACCTCTGTGTTTTAGTTCACGCTCCTTAGTTACTCATGGAATCAAGCCGAAGCTAAATGTATCCTGAAGCCATGTTTTTTCCAGCTTCTTCATCCCATCCATCCCACTTCCATCTCTCCCTTTTATTCATATTGTGCTGAGACAGAGATTTTAAACTGCTAAAATTTTTAAACTATAGACCTAATATAATGCTGTTAAGGCATAGGACATTCAAGAAATGTTGGCTTAGTAGAAGGAATTGAGTAATTAAACCGAATATGTCTAATTACTCATGTCTTTACTGCTTCATTGCCATGATGCCTGGCTTCTCTCTCTGATTTCCTTGTCCTGAGAAAATAGTGATGTCTCAGTGGGCTCCTAATAAATACTCAGTTTCAGTTGATGTTTTCTTATCAATCTTTGAGCCACATTTGTGCTTGACAGGTTTTGAGTTAATAATCCTCTTAACTCTTTTTCTATCAGTTAGGCTAAAGCTATCTGAATTATATGACAACATGTAAATCACATATAAGGGATCATCTTTTAGAAAACGCAGAAGAGGAATAAAACTATTATATTGGAAATAGTTTTACATTAAAATTAAAATTGGTTATCTTAAGGTTTTACCCACTCCAAAAATAGGTTTCATTGAGTTCATACAGTGTTTAAAGATACTTTGACCTAGTTACCAACACTTAAAAATTCAAACTTCAAGATGTTAAATCACACATAAATTGAAAGATGTAATATATTTACTCTTATATGGTGAAGGGCAAACTTTCCTTTTGCCCTCTGAAGTTTCACTAATAAATTAACTGACTAAAATAGAATTAATAGAAAAGGCATACAAATGTATTAATGTGCTGTAGAGTCATACAAAATATAAGAACGCAAAGAAATGGCCAGATAGTTGCTTTTCTATCATCTTGAGGTTACAGAAAGAATGGAAGCTTGGGTCCTGGCAAAACAGCTTATGGTGGCAAAAGAGGATATAGAAGGGAGAGAAGAGGAGGCCTGACTAGCAAAGGTGGTCTTGTGATGTAGAGGCAATCTCATAGGTAGCAGCTCTCAGAGATACTAAATGATAAAAATTACTTTCAGACTTTTAAAGGTGTCAGACTCTCACTTAATTTTCATAGATCAGTAAAAAAGGGGACCATAGAGAAAACCTGGCTGTATCAATGCAGATTTTCTCTACAGATACAAGTCTCTCTCACAAAATACAGCTTTGTAGAGCTACTTCTGTTTTCAGGCCCTCTGAATAGCCATCTCAAAATATGTCAAAGAAGTATATTGTTGGGGGTCAGAAAACAATACCCTAAAATGAAGGCCTCCGAAGTATCTC
>NW_016874894.1:0-1042 GCF_001698545.2 Rhinopithecus bieti
TGGTAAGAAGAGACCAGAGCTGTTTCTGCAAGTCAAGTTGGTCAGACTGTCCATGCCTATATTGATCACTGGAAAGGGGAGTAGAAGAGTTATGATTGGCAGAGAGACGACCCTCCAATGTGAAGAGCTGTTGGTGAGTCCATCGCAGAGACCAATGCAGATGGTGACTCTGCATTGGAGTGGAGGATGGGCCAAGGCAGACTGTGTAGGATGAGAAGTCAGCATGCCTCGTACAGCCCTGAGGCTGGAGCAGAGGAAAGGGGCTGCCAGGGGCACTGGCAGAAGGTCCAATAAGATAGGAAGAAAGTGTGTGGCCAAGAAATCCAGGGAGGGATGTTCTGGAAAGGAGAAAGTGGCAGCCATGGCATGCAAGACAGAGACCCAGTCATGTCCGGGTGTCCTATGATGTAGTCAACAGGAAGCTTGGTGAGAGTGGCCTGAGTCACGGGGGAAGCTGGGCTTCCATGAGATAAGGAGACAAGGAAAATGAGGCTGCCAGTGGAGATCCCTCTGGAAGGAGTCTGGCTGTGAGAAGGAGGGGAGTGATGATGGAAGCTGGAGGAGACAGTGATGGGGAAGGAGTTTAGTTTGTTTGTTCATTTATTTATTTATTTATTTTGAGACAGAATCTCTCTCTGTCACCCAGGCTGGAGTGCAGTGGTGCGATCTTGGCTCACTGCAACCTCCACCTCCTGGGTTCAAGCAATTCTCCCTCCTTAGCCTCCCACTAGGGATTACAGGCACCTGCCACCACGCCAGGTTAAGTTTTATATTTTTGTAGAGACGGGGTTTCACCATGTTGGCCAGGCTGGTCTTGAACTCCTGACCTCAGGTGATCTGCCCGCCTTGGCCTCCCAGCCTGTTTTGTTTTAAAAATGAGAGAGACGTGAACAAATACAAAAGCTGATGGATCCAGTAGAAAGACTGAAGAGGGGCAGGGCACAGTGGCTCATGCCTGTAATCCCAGCACTTTAGGAAGCTGAGGTGGGCAGATCACGAGGTCAGGAGTTTGAGACCAGCCCGACCAACATGGCAAAACCCC
>NW_016874895.1:0-1622 GCF_001698545.2 Rhinopithecus bieti
AGGTAGAGTCTCACTCTGTCGCCCAGGCTGGAGTGCAGTGGTATGATCTTGCTTCACTGCAACCTCCGCCTCCCAGGTTCAAGCTATTCTCCTGCCTCAGCCTCCTATGTAGCTGGGATTGCAGGCACCTGCCACCACACCTGGCTAATGTTTATATTTTTAGTAGAGACAGTTTCTCCATGTTGGCCAGGGTGGTCTCGAACTCCTGACCTCAGGGATCTGCCCACCTCGGCCTCCCAAAGTGCTGGGATTACAGACCTGAGCCACCGCACCCGACCTCAAAACAATTTTTTTATTTTTTTATTTTTTGAGACGGAGTCTCGCTCTGTCACTCAGGCTGGAATGCAGTAGCATGATCTCGGCTCACTGCAAGCTCCGCCTCCCGGGTTCACACCATTCTCCTGCCTCAGCCTCCCGAGTAGCTGGGACTACAGACACCTGCCACCTCGCCCGGCTAGTTTTTTTGTATTTTTTAGTGGAGACGGGGTTTCACCGTGTTAGCCAGGATGGTCTCGATCTTCTGACCTCGTGATCCACCCATCTCGGCCTCCCAAAGTGCTGGGATTACAGGCTTGAGCCACCACGCCCGGCCTCAAAAACAATTTTTAAATGAAAAGAATGCTGTCAAGCCATACATGCAGAGTCAGCAGGTGGCCACGGAGAAGGGCGGGGAAACTGCGGGTTGGCAGGTCTGGGAGGCTGGTGCTGGGCAGCAGCTAGTGCCACTTTCTCTGTTCCATATTTCAGCCCTCCCAGAGCCAGAACTGAACCCAGTGAGAGCATACCCTGGGGCAGCCTGGATTCCTGGGGGGTCCCCGGCAGCCACACGCAGTCATGCACTATCCAACTGCACTCCTCTTCCTCATCCTGGTCAATGGGGCCCAGGCCTTTCGCATCTGCGCCTTCAATGCCCAGCGGCTGACGCTGGCCAAGGTGGCCAGGGAGCAGGTGATGGACACCTTAGTTCGGGTAAGTTCATCACTTCAGGGAAGCTGTGCCCCTAAACACCATGACCCAAAGCCCCCAGCCTTGCCTGACCAGGAGAATGTTCCAGAGAAGAGGGGACAGGAAGAGATGTGGCACGGAGATGCAGCACAGGCACTTGCCTGCTGCTGGCCTCAGTCTCCTCCTCTGTGAAACAGGTGATGTGTGGGTGGGATGAGTCTTCTCCTGGGGCCTTTCCAGTCCCACTGCTTTCTGTGGGCTGCAGCCAGCAAGCCTTAACACTCTTGGCCACAACAGTGCCAGTTCCCTGGGCCCACTGCCTCCTCTCAGGGCAGCTGGCACTGAGTCAGGCTGGCCTTCCTGGTGTCCTGCAGATCCTGGCTCGCTGTGACATCATGGTGCTGCAGGAGGTGGTGGACTCTTCCGGCAGCGCCATCCCCCTCCTGCTTCGAGAACTCAATCGGTGAGGAAGGCTCTGTGAGTCTAATCAGGGGCGCACCCAGAGCCTTGAGGCCCTGACTCTGCCTCCCCTTTTCTTGGCAGATTTGATGGCTCTGGGCCCTACAGCACCTTGAGCAGCCCCCAGCTGGGGCGCAGCACCTACATGGAGACATACGTATACTTCTATCGGTGAGCACGGAGTTGGTGGCGCAGCAGGGCAGGGGCGGGGAGGGGGC
>NW_016874896.1:0-1042 GCF_001698545.2 Rhinopithecus bieti
TTAATAATGCAGGACTGAATTGTTTCCGTGAGGTTCTAAAATGTTATCACATCAAAACGCAAATGACATCTTTAAGTTTCTCTCAGTTATAAGAGATAACAAATGTGCAAAAAAAAAAAAAAAAAAAAAAAAGAGAGAGAGAGAGAAAAGAGCTGTTAACGTGGGCATACCCTTTCTACAGGCATATTGCAGTTCAGTTTTTCACAAATGCTGTATAAAAGTCAGAGGAAAATGTTAGAGTTACATCACAGGACCTCCACCATTTAAAGAGAAAAACTAGAAAATCTCTTATGAATATAAGGGCTTCATTTTTTATTTCATGGTTCTGAGGAAACGTTGAGTCCTACAGCAAGGGAAAATGTCAGGGCAGAATTCATACGGTAACACCAACATTCACATTGCACTTTGCAAGACATTTCAACCTGTGCTCCTGTTCCGTGGCACCAAGCAATAGGCAGAACCGAGTGTAAAAAATACACAGATCCACTCATTTGAGTAAAGTCTCCTTATGGTGAGCAGGCTCATCTACCTGACTGCTTTTTACCCTTTAAGATTCATCTGAGGAACACTCTTCCTGGGGAGACCCCTTCCTAATTCTTGAAGTTCCTGAACAGTATACATTGGATTGTGATTCTTAACTTGTGGGCATGGTTGGCTAAAATGTAATGTCTCTAAGGGCTTATTTATATTCTCAGTGCCTTGTATAATGACAAGTGTAGAGGAAGAGTTCAGTGGTTTGCTGAAAGAACAATTAAACATTAATTTAGACAAAAGGATGATCAGAAAAATACACTGACATGGGAAAAAACATGAATCCTATATTGAGTTTCATTCAAAAGGAAACTAAAAGTGCTGGGAGGCAGGAGCTTCTTTGAAAACCAGGTGGTGATGAATGAACACGCTCATAGGCTGTTGCATTTTGTATGTTGCATTTTGACAAAACAAACTGTTGTGTTATTGTAGGATTTTATTTTTTTCAAGGTTATGAAAATCATTCATATTCATTCCTATAAATTAAGCATGAAACCCTGTCTTTACTAAA
>NW_016874897.1:0-1620 GCF_001698545.2 Rhinopithecus bieti
TGGTAGAGACTGGGCTCTTCCTATGTTGCCCAGGCTGGTCTCAACTGATCCTACTGCCTCTGCCTCCCGAAATGCTGGAATTACAGGTGTGAGTCAACATGCCTGGCCAAGAATTGTTCCATCTGTCAACTCTTCTCCTTCCCCCAATAGAGAGACTTGCCACCTTCTGAGGGGTCCCTCTAAATCAATACTTTTTTTTTTATTTAGTGTGTGTGTGTGTGTGTGTGTGTGTGTGTGTGTGTATTGTGTTGTGAGGGAGGGTAGTGGCTGGAACAACTGAGTGGTCAAGTAGAGATAGAAGGGTGTCAGAAATGAAGGGGAAGGCAGAAAAGTAGAAAAGAAGAGCTTAGGGGACAGGCTAGAGAGAAAAACTCAGACTAGACAGAAAACCACAAAAGGTGAACGAGGTTACTGTTTTGTTTTTTTTTTTTTTTAGACAGAATCTTGCTCTGTCTTGCCCAGGATGGAGAGCAGTGGCACAATCTTGGCTCACTGCAGCCTCCACCTCCCGGGTTTAAGCAATTCTCCTGTCTCAGCCTCCCGAGTAGCTGGGACTACAGGCATGTGCCACCATACCCACCTAATTTTGTATTTTTAGTAGAGACAAGGTTTCACTATGTTGGCCAAGCTGGTCTCAAGCTCCTGACCTCAGGTGTGCCACCCGCCTTGGCTTCCCAAAGTGCTGGGATTACAGGCGTGAGCCACTGTGCCTAGCCAATTACTGGTTGTTTCTAAATTAACAGTATTAAACCAATGAAAATACTAGTATTTTCAGCTTAAAAATAGCATGGAATACTAAATATACAAACTAGTACTGCAATCACTAAATGTAAGAATTGAATATTATGGAGGATGAAAATTCATCATGCAAATTTCAACAAAAACCATCACACGTAATTGTTGGATGAGACTGAAATGAACTTTGGTTTTTTTTTTTTTTTGGAGACAGGGTCTTGCTCTGTCAGCTAGGTTGGAGTGCAGTGGCGGTGTGGTCATTGGCTATTACCTTGAACTTCTGGGCTCAAGTGATCCTCCTGCCTCAGCCTCCCAAGTAGCAAGTAGCTGGGACTACAGGCATGTGCCACCATGCCTGATTATTTTTTTTTAATTTTTTGTAGAGATGAGGTCTTGCTATATTGCCCAGGTTGGTCTTAACTCCTGGCCTCAAGCAATCCTCCTACTTTGGCCTCCCAAAATGTTGAGATTACAGGCATGAGCCACTGTGCCTGGCCTGGAATAAACTTTGAATCAGTTTAAATTACTGTGTGACAAAGTATTAAATAATAAAGACAATGTTAAAGTGAAAACAAAAAATTGTCTATACTGCCAATAAATCAAATTTAAAGTTAATTTTATCAAGACTGATTGTATCTTTCTAATACTTAAACATTTCTATTATGTTTTATAGAGTATATAATATGTAACTATAGAAGTATATGTACATAATTTGCAAATGAATATGTGCATGCACACACACACATGCAGTCTCATTTTTTTAAGATTGTTATTTTTTTTAACCAAGTGGCATGGTGAAAAAGCTTTTGAAAAAAGCAAATGTTAATAAACACTTGGTTGAAGATTATGAGTTCTCTGTTTTAGAATTCCAAACTGTTAACTTAT
>NW_016874898.1:0-1001 GCF_001698545.2 Rhinopithecus bieti
ACAAAAAACACTCAATACCCTTTACCCAGGCTAAGCTATTGTCAACATGTTACTATATTTGATTTATAACTTCTGTATACTTTCTGGACACTTATAGATAAATTATACAATTTATGGACCTTTAAACCTAATGATATCAATATAGTTTTCAAAGAATAAGAAGATTCTCTTAAGTAATGACAATACCATTATTAACTTCTATAAAATTAATAATGATGACAATATTCTTATTTAATTTTACTTTCTATATTCCCCTTTTTTCAAATGGTCCAAGTTCAGCTTTGATAGTGTTTTTTCCCTCATCAATACAATTTTCAGTCTTGAGTTGGATATTACATTTAGCTATCATGCCTCCTTACCTCTCTTTCAATACCTTTCTTTTAATAGAGGGGAGGATACTCTCCTCTATTAAATAGAATGATCCCTATTTATTATTTATCTAATGTTTTCTCATGATTAGATTCAGGTTATGTGATGTTTCATCCTTCTCAGGGTATCATATCTAGAGGCATATAATGTCTAAATTCTCCTTAGTCATATTAATTTTGATTACCTGTTCAAGGTATTTTCCAGTTTCCCCCATTGTATGATTGCTAGTTTCTTCCTTTGCAACTAATAAATAGCTGGTGAGGACATTCTTCAGGATTATAAAAATACCCTGTTTATTATGAGAATTTTCACATAGATTTAGCATCCTTTGATGATTCTTGCTTGATACAGTTTTTTTTTTTTTTTCTCCCAATGATGGGTGTAAAATGGTGATTTTGAAATGCTAGCACTTTATCCATATACATTAGTTGGCACTCAGCTTTCTACTGTAAGCAAAAGTCTTCCCTTTTCTTTTATATATCTATCTTCTATCTTATTTTTGTATCTATCCAGTTAAATGGATTTGAACTTAAGTGCCCTCTTCCTCTAGTCCACATTGTATTATTCTTATATCAAAATGCTGACTTATTTTGAAAAGGAAAAGCTTTTTTTTTAAAAAAAAAGAGCTAGTC
>NW_016874899.1:0-809 GCF_001698545.2 Rhinopithecus bieti
ATGTACATATTATATATACATATAATATATATATATTACATTGCTTAATATTTCTACACAGGTGGATAAGGCTATATTTACTTATTTTCAGTCTTTTTTTTCCCCTTTGTGCTTCAGTTTATTCAAACTGTCATGCTCTGACTTCAAGTTGAATGACCCTTTCTATTGAATGGATTTTGTCCTTCACTTTTAGAATTTCCATAGCTCTCCAAAAATTTCCTACCACTCATTATATGTATTTTGCCCTATAAATACTTAACATAGTTATGGGTATTTTAATGTCATTTTCATCTAATTCCAACATCTATACAATGCCTGGGTCTTCTTTTATGAACTGTTTTTTCCTTTGAC
Organism: Rhinopithecus bieti; assembly: GCF_001698545.2. NCBI lineage: Eukaryota > Metazoa > Chordata > Mammalia > Primates > Cercopithecidae > Rhinopithecus > Rhinopithecus bieti. The sequence goes on from NW_016874899.1 coordinate 352, forward strand.
TTTGGATGACAGCTTACTGCCTCATTCCATGTCTAGTAATTTTGTTTTATAATGAACATTGTGGGTGATAAGTTGTAGAATCTCGAGATTCTGTTATCTTCTCCTAAGAGTGTTAAATTTTGTTCTAGAAGGCAATTAAATTACTGGCATATCATCTTGGTCCTAAGGTCCTATCTGCTGTTAGAAAATCTATTCAATTTTGCCCTCAGCCTTAGGGTGTCAGTACTAGCTTTAGGAGGGGTTCTGAATTCTTCTGGGGTTCCAGTGGAATGCCCTCAGTGTTCATCAAGGCCCTCTAACTTGGTGAAACTTGAGCTCTAAACTGTTTCTGCAGCACTGTGCAGTTGCTGAATTCTCTGCTGTCTTTCAGCCTTCCAGCTATTTTTTGGTGAGGCTCTGTGGAGATCTGCCCTGTGTATGTGCATGTGCATGTGCATGTATATGTGTGTGTGCACATG
>NW_016874900.1:0-1619 GCF_001698545.2 Rhinopithecus bieti
TATATATATCTTCAGCACTTCTTGCTTCTTCACCTTTATTCCTTGTTGAATTTTATCCTTCTGACCATCTGTGATTAAATGCTGTCTTGCTCCTTGAGGGAAGAGTTATTTGAGAAACTGATTTGGAAAGCATACGAAGTGTGAGCTATAGAGAGTACAGAGGAAAAGAGAGAGAAGCTTCCATAATACCTGGGAAGGAATGCTTTGTGAAAGGACTAACGCTAATTTTTAAATAGTCATATGAGATGATGAATTTAAACATTGAAATCATACAATAAATAGTCCTATTCAACTTCTGATTATACTTTGACTTCCATTGTGGTTAGATTGCCTGGAGAAAACGCTCTGGGTAAAGGATGAAGTACCCAAATGCATGAACAGTTACAGTTCTCAGTGCTAATCCTTAAAATATTATCTATTTTTATCCATTATAGCTCCCTGAACTTTGGTTAATGTGAGTCAGTTTTTGAGACAAAATTCCACTTCCAGAATGCCAACAAATCAAATTTCTAAGTCTTGAAATGTTGAGAATAGACCTGGAGTCCTGTTGAATTCATCAAGGGAAACACTCTCCTTTAACATTGGCAGTAATTTAGTGTTTTTTTTTGTTTGTTTGTTTTTTCATTATACCCATACCTTGCTATGTGCTCTTTCCCTTTAGAAACTATAAAAGTTGTTCAGAAAGAAAAATTGTAAGCATCCCAGAACTTGGAAAAGAGATGGAGTTTTAAGAAAGCAGAAAGCAGAATTTCTCATTACTTCCAGACCATACCATGCAGGAAAATTGAGCCAGTTTTGGAAATCTACTAATCATACTTCCGACATTGACTATTTTGTATGTTATTCCAGGAAAAAAAAATATATATCAATTCTGACACATGACAATTTCTTATAATTGCATTTAATCAAAGAGTTTATGTTAAAGCTACCTATGGTTCTTACTACATTCCACAGGGCTGACTGTTGGCAAGTTTAGGAGTACCGATAGTCTTACTAAAACCTCATAATCTTCCAGGTAGTTCCCTGTCTTACCCAATAAATCTTTGTTTCTCTTCTCAAAAGTTATTAGACTTCCTGGGCAGAGTACCAAGTTGGGCAGATGTTTTGAAGATGTTCTGATCAATCCAAATTAGGAAATAGGTGTTTGAAGTTCACTATATAAACACAATGATTCTGAAATTTGGCTATGTGATTTGGGTGGAACATAGTAAAGAAACACAAAGCCTTTTGCTGCCTCCATATAACCCAACCTTGTTTAAGAGAGGGGAAAAGGACAAGTTGGCTTACCTCAGACATGTTGATTTCCCTGTAAATTCTGGCAATGCTTAGGTCTATTTTGCTGCTGATAATAACAGATCAAGCAATACTTTCCACAAAAGCTTTGTTTTGTTTTGTGATGGCAGAAATTTTTTTCTTGTTTCTGATGTGGTAATAGCAAACCTTTTAATTTCCTGAGGGTTGTCATAAATTTTGCACTTCTGAGAGACCAAAATGGGTCTACACTTTGTGTTATCAAAGAAATATATTCAGTTTCTTATCAATTTAGTTAACATTATGGTATGTGCTTTTAGAAATAAAAAATTATATTCAAAAAACAAATAAAACTGATTTAAATATAT
>NW_016874901.1:0-329 GCF_001698545.2 Rhinopithecus bieti
GCCTTCACTGGCACCTTGATCTTGGACTCTCAGCTTCTAGAACTGTGAGAAAATAAATTTCTTTTTTTTTTTTTTGAGACAAAGTCTCGCTTTGTCACCCAATCTGGAGTGCAGTGGCGTGATCTCAGCTTACTGTAGCCTCCACCTTCCAGGTTCAAGTGATTCTCGTGCCTCAGTCACCCAAGTATCTGGGGTTACAGGCAAGTGCCACCACACTTGGCTAATTTTGTATTTGTATTTTATTTTATTTATTGAGACAGAGTCTCGATCTGTCGCCCAGGCTGGAGTGCAGTGGTCGGATCTCATCTCATTGCAAGCTCCGCCTCCTG
>NW_016874902.1:0-1624 GCF_001698545.2 Rhinopithecus bieti
AAGAAAGGTTAAACTCTGTGGGACAAATCCACTCATCATGAAGCAGTGTCACAGATATCTTCTTTCTAGTTTTTATTTGTGAAAATTAGCTTTTGCCCCATAGGCAAACAATGGGCTCTCAAATGTCCCTTTGCAGATTCTACAAAAAGAGTGTTTCCAACCTACTGAACCAAAAGTAATGTTTAACCCTGTGAGATGAATCCTCACATCAGAAAGCAGTTCAACAGATAGATTATTTCTAATTTTTATGTGGAGATATGAAGTTTTTTCCCATACACCTTAATGGTCTCCCAAATGTTTCTTTGCAGATTCTAGAACACTCTGCAGGGTATTCTCCAGGAGAACTTCCCCAACCTAGCAAGGCAAGTGAACGTTGTAATTTAGGAAATACAGAGAACGCCACAAAGACACTCCTCGAGAAGAGAAACTCCAAAACACATAAATGTCAGATTCACCAAAGTTGAAAGGCAGGAAAAATGTTAAAGGCAGCCAGAGAGAAAGGTCAGTTTACCCCAAAGGGATGCCCATCAGACTAACAGCAGATCTCTTGGCAGAAACTCTACAAGCCAGAAGAGAGTGGAGGCCAATATACAACATTCTTAAATAAAAGAATTTTCAATCCAGAATGTCATATCCAGCCAAACTATGTTTCATAAGTGAAGGAGATATAAAATCACATGCTGAGACATTTTGTCACCACCAGGCCCGCCCTACAAGAGCTTCTGAAGGAAGCACTAAACATGGAAAGGAACAATCAGTACCAATCACTTCAAAAACCTGCCAAAATGTAAAGACCTTCGATGACTGGAAGACAGCACATCAACTGACGTGCAAAATAACCAGCTAACATCATAATGACAGGATCAAGTTCAAACATAACACTATTAAATTTAAATGTAAATGGGCTAAATGCTCCAATTAAAAGACACAGATTGGCAAGTTGGATAAAGAATCAAGACACATCAGTTTGCTGTATCCAGGAGACCCATCTCACTTGCAGAGACACACATAGGCCTAAAATAAACAGATGGAGGTAGAACTACCAAGAAAATGGAAAACTAAAAATGGCAAGTGTTGCAAACCTAGTTTCTGACAAAATAGACTTTAAACAAACAAAGATCAAAAGAGACAAAGAAGGCCATTGTATAAAGGTAAAGGGATCAATTCAACAAGAAGAACTAACTATCCTAAATATATATGCACCCAAGACAGGAGTACCTACATTCATAAAGCAAGTCCTTAGAGACTTACAAAGAGACTTAGACTCCTACACAATAATATTGGGAGACTTTAACACCCCACTGTCAATATTAGACAGATCAATGAGACAGAAAGTTAACAAGGATATTCAGGAATTGAACTGAACTCTGAACCAAGGGGACCTAATAGACATCTACAGAACTCTCCACCCCAAATCAACAGAGTATACATTCTTCTCAGCACCACATCTCATTTATTTCAAAATTGACTACATAGTTGGAATTAAAGCAGTCCTCAGCAAATGTAAAAGAACAGAAATTATTAAAAACTGTCTTTCAGACCACAGTGCAATCAAACTAGAATTCACAACGAAGAAAGTCAATCAAAACAGCTCAACTACGTGGAAACTGAACAACCTGCTCCT
>NW_016874903.1:0-333 GCF_001698545.2 Rhinopithecus bieti
TGAGACGGAGTCTTGCTCTGTCGCCCAGTGGCGCCATCTCGGCTCACTACAAGGGCTGCCTCCCGGGTTCACGCCATTCTCCTGCCTCAGCCTCCCAAGTAGCTGGGATTACAGGCACCTGCCACCACGCCCGGCTAATTTTTTTGTATTTTTAGTAGAGTCCGGGTTTCACCGTGTTAGCCAGGATCGTCTCGATCTCCTGACCTCGTGATCCACCTGCCTCGGCCTCCCAAAGTGCTGGGATTACAGACGTGAGCCACTGCACCCGGCCCACTTTGCATTTTTCTACAGCTTTTCTTTCTGTGATAAACAGACTTTTTTTTTTTTTTTTTG
>NW_016874904.1:0-724 GCF_001698545.2 Rhinopithecus bieti
TGATGATGAGCATCAAAAAGTGGGCAAAGGATATGAACAGACACTTCTCAAAAGAAGACATTCATACAGCCAACAGACACGTGAAAAAATATATAGGCCTATTTTAAGGTGAAAACTGCAACAATATGGAACTCACTATATATCATTCCCTTCTTCCAAGTCTCACCTTCATTCCAAAATCTCCCTGCCATTGCTCATTCTCCACTGCCTCTGGTAGGTTTTTATTTGTTAGTTTGTCCAGAGTTTAGAGTCACTATCTCCACCAGAGAGCCTATTCTAATATACTGAAGGAAAACTCCTCAGCTGTGGCCTTCAAAACTCTGGACCTCATGGTCCCTGCCCTGGCTTGTATCCTAATGACTGGGGCCCAAATCTGAGATCCAGCCATCCCATCAGAGGACGCTTGGGGCTTGACCCTTGTCTCTTCTAATCCATCCATCCATCCATCCATCCATCCATTGACCCACCCATCCATCTAAACTACATCTATTGAGAGTATGGGCTGCTTCTGACTCTGCTATGGACAGAGACCAGGAATGAGTGGGATATACATTGGATCTGAAAAAAAATTAGCCAGCTGTGGTTGCACACATCTGTGGTCCCAGCTACTTGGGAGTCCGAGGCAGGAGGATTGCTTGAGATCAAGAGTTCAAGGCTGTAGTGACCTGTGATAGCAGCACTGCACTCCAGCCTGGAGGACAGAGTAAGACCCTGTCTCAAAAAA
>NW_016874905.1:0-529 GCF_001698545.2 Rhinopithecus bieti
GTCAGTTGTATTAATTCACAAGACAAACCAATGGAAAAAAACAAATTCCTCAGACTACTTATGAACCAAGAGATAAAAATAAGTCACAGCGTTAAGAAAGCAGGCAAGATAATATCACAGATACTTAATCTCTAGCAATTTATGTCATCTTTCTCAGTTACCTTTACCTATAAAATGGGGAGAATCGAACTGACCTTTCTGGGTAACATGGGATAACATAGGCAAATCACTTTACTTGTCTGCCTAGTACAGAGCTAACTCTTAACACTATACCTTGCCCTTTTTATGCTCTAATTCTATTTTCCCTCATGAAATCTGGGAAGAAGGAGGTAGGTAAATACCTGGAGGACCTCATTGAAGGCCATTCATAGATTTACGGAAGTGAGGAAGAGACAGAAGACCGCACTGACTAGGAAACAAGTCAGGGCATAGGATGAATGAGTCACTGTGGAGCATCCAACCAAGGAGAGAAGATAAACTTGCTAATAGATAAGCAGAAAGGCGGGCGCGGTGGCTCAAGTCTGTAATC
>NW_016874906.1:0-259 GCF_001698545.2 Rhinopithecus bieti
GGTATTACTCTGTGAGATGAATTCACACATCACAAAGAGCTTTCACCAGAAAGCTTCTTTCTAGTTTTATCTGAGGATATTTAATTTGTCAACATAGGCTTCAATGTGATCCAAAATATCCCTTCTCAGATTCCCAAAAACACTGCTAAGAAACTGTTCCATGAAGAAAATTGTGAAACTCTGTGAGATGAATTAACACATCAGAAATTGGTTTCTCAGAAAGCTTCTTTCTAGTTTTCATATGAGGATATTTCCTTTG
>NW_016874907.1:0-332 GCF_001698545.2 Rhinopithecus bieti
AATATTTAATTGATTACACCAGTAATATCCCGCTAAGGTAAATTTTATTAGACAAAGTGATCTTGAGCACAAATTAAAATTCAATGTTCATTAACAGGGAATTTAAACATTTTTAATAAATGTTAGGAGAGGGACAGATATGTATCTAGATGATGAATTATTTGTATAAGTAGTTAGACAGTTAAACCCAGATGCTGGTTTATTTCACAAAACCCAGTAAAACCATCTCTTACAATTAACACAAACTAAAATTTGTTCATGTATGATTTGTTGCTGTCTGCAGATATGATGAACCAATCCTCAGGAAAAAAAAAAAAAGTTATGTGAGATGC
>NW_016874908.1:0-330 GCF_001698545.2 Rhinopithecus bieti
AGAGGAGAAGGAGGAGGAGAGGGAGGAGAAGGAGGAGGAGAGGGAGGAGAAGGAGAAGAAGCAGGAGGAGAAGGAGGAGCAGAGGGAGGAGAAGGAGGAGGAGAGGGAGGAGAAGGAGGAGGAGAGGGAGAAGGAGGAGGAGGAGGAGGAGAAGGAGGAGGAGGTGGAGGAGAAGGAGGAGGAGGTCGAGGAGAAGGAGAAGGAGAGGGAGGAGGAGAAGGAGGAGGAGAAGGAGGAGGAGGAGGTGGAGGAGAAGGAGGAGGAGAGGGAGGAGAAGGAGGAGGAGGGGAGGGAAGGAGGAGGAGGTGGAGGAGGAGGAGGAGGGAGGAG
>NW_016874909.1:0-333 GCF_001698545.2 Rhinopithecus bieti
GGGCAGGGCGGCTGTGCTGTGGGCCTGTCACTAGGGAGGGCAGGGCCCCTTGGCTGGGGCACTGGAGACTGGCAGCTGTGGGGCACAGGGCCCGCTCACACTGCCCTCCTGAAGAAGTGGCACTCGGTTTTGCTGTTGGGGACATGCGAAAGTGCCAGGCCTCCCCACCCTCCTTAGGCCTGGGGCACCCTAGGGGCAGAGGCAGAGGTGGCAGTGACTGCAAAGGGCTTGTCAGGGTCCTCTGAGCATTGGGCTTACAGAGGGCACCAAGCCAGGGCCACGGTGTTCAGGTGGGGGCAGGACGGGTGCACTGGGGCCCTGCAGCTGGCAAGT
>NW_016874910.1:0-1033 GCF_001698545.2 Rhinopithecus bieti
AAATTATACTACAAGGCTACAGTAACCAAAACAGATATATAGACCAATGGAACAGAACAGAGGCCTCAAAATAACACATCTACAACCATCTGATCTTTGACAAATCTGACAAAACAAGAAATGGGGAAAAGAGTCCCTATTTAATAAATGGTGCTGGGAAAACTGGCTAGCCATATGCAAAAGCTGAAACTGGATCCCTTCCTTACATCTTATGCAAAATTAATTCAACGTGGATTAAAGACTTAAATGTTAGACCTAAAACCATAAAACCCTAGAAGAAAACCTAGGCAATACCATCCAGGACATAGGCATGGGCAAGGACTTCATGACTAAAACACCAAAAGCAATGGCAAAAAAAGCCAAATGGGTTCCAATTAAACTAAAGAGCTTCCACATGGCAAAAGAAACTACCATCAGTGTGAATAGGCAACTACAGAATGGTAGAAAACTACCATCAGTGTGAATAGGCAACTTACAGAATGGTAGAAAATTTTCCAGTCTACCCATCTGAATCTACAAAGAACTTAAGCACATTTACAAGAAACAAACAATCCCATCAAAAGTGGGCAAAGGATATGAACAGACACTTCTCAAAAGAAGACATTTATGCAGCCAGCAGACACATGAAAAAACGCTCATCATCACTGGTCATCAGAGAAATGCAAATCAAAACCACAATGAGATAACATCTCATGCCAGTTAGAATATCAATCATTAAAAGTCAGGAAACAACAGATGCTGGAGAGGATGTGGAGAAATAGGAACGCTTTTACACTGTTGGTAGGGGTGTAAATTAGTTCAACCACTGTGGAAGACAGTGTGGCAATTCCTCAAGGATCTAGAACTAGAATTACTATTTGACCCAGCGATTCCATTACTGGGTATATGCCCAAAGGATTATAAATCATGCTACTATAAAAACACATGTACATGTATGTTTATTGCGGCACTATTCAAAATAGTGAAGACTTGTAACCAACCCAAATGTCCATCAATGATAGACGGGATTAAGAAAATGGGGCACATATACCCC
>NW_016874911.1:0-996 GCF_001698545.2 Rhinopithecus bieti
AGTGTGGTAGCTCATGCCTATAATCCTAGCATTTTGGGAGTCTGAGGCAGGTGGATTACCTGAGTTCAGGAGTTCGAGATTAGTCTGACCAACATGCCAAAACCCTGTCGCTACTAAAAATACAAAAAAAAAAAAAAAAAATCCCAGCTACTTGGGAGACCGAGGAAGGAGAACTGCTTGAACCCAGGAGGCGGAGGTTGCAGTGAGCCAAGATTACACCATTTCACTCCAGCCTGGGCAACAAGAGCTAAACTCCATCTCAAAAAAAAAAAAAAAAAAATTAAAAACACAATAAGCTGTTACTTCATCCATGCTAAAATGACTATTATCAATAAGACAAACAAGTGCTGGTGAGGACATGGAAAAAAAGAGAACCCTTGTACACTGTTTGTGGCAATGTAAATTAGGATAGCTATTATGAAAACAGCATGAAGTTTCTTCAAAAAATTAAAATAAAACAACGACCATATGATCCAGCCATCTCACTACTGGATATATTACCTCCCAAAATGAAGTCGGTATGTCAGAGAGATACCTACACTACCATTATTCACAAGATCCAAGATATGGAAGCAATCTAAGTGTCCATGAATAGATGCATGAAGAAAAAACTGTGGCATACATGTGCAATGGAATACTATTCAGCCTTAAAATCAGGAAATCCTATCACTTGCAGCAACATGGATGGAACTGGAGGACTTTACACTAAGTGAATACGCCAAGCACAGAAAGACAAATAGTAAATGATCTCACTAATAGATCAAATTTTAAAAGTTAAACTTGTAGAAACAGAGAGTAGAATGGTGGTTATGTGAGTTAGGTAGAGGGTATGGTAGGAGAGATGTTAGTCAAAGGATACAAAGTTTTAGTTAGATAAGAAAAGTTAAAGAGATCTATTGTACAACATAGTGACTATGTTAATAACAATATTTTATATTCTTGAAAATTGCTAAGATAGATGTTAAGTTTTCATCACAAAATAATTGAGATAACACA
>NW_016874912.1:0-2638 GCF_001698545.2 Rhinopithecus bieti
AGGGAAAGAGAACCTCAAGTTCAATATAATTAAATCATTAAATGTCCCTGGCATCTGTGATCACATGGTAACTGCTAAAAAGTGATGGCGTCCCAACCCTTTTTATAGATTATTTTTTCTCATTATTTTCAGCTCAAACTCTACAAATATCACAAAAACCTGCAATTACAGTAGTACCATAAAATATAAAGTTGACAAAGTCTTCTGTTAGAACAGATGGGCCTCTAGAGTTCCAACCAATGCAGATTAAAAGCTATTATAAAGTATAAAATCAGGCCATTGTGAATTTCAGTTGGGCTTTTAACAAAAAAGCTCTGCTTCATGTGGTCTTGTTGATCTGTAGAGCCTGCAGCTCTGCACTGCATGGAGATTAAACTTTATCTGGTTGATGTTTCAGTATTTATATGGTTCATTACAGAAAGCAGAAAATATATGTAATGCTCAAATAGAGGATGTCTCTTCATAGGTTTCCAGGGTATATAATATAGTAGATTGTTATTTTGTTTGGCAGCCCTAAATCTGAACACCCTTTCTAAGTCTGGTAGATAAACAAATTGTGAGTTTTGGTGGGAGGCAGAGCTATCTCTCTCTGTGGGAACTGAAAATGCCAGATACTTTTAGTCTCCCTTAAAGTTTTGATACAGGTATGTGACCTGGAGTCAGACAATTATTTGCAGCCACAGTGGATGTTAAATCCAGGGTAAATGATGAAAACAATCAGAATCACACAGACCTCCAATTAACATTCCTTAGTGATTCCTTGCTTTGAAACCCCTTTTGGATCTAAACACATAGCAATGATGCATAAGATACAAAAGTAAAATAAAAAAGAATGCAGTTGAGATCAAATGCAAGAGATATGTGTTTGTGAACCAGAGATGGGCTGAGGCTTGCTGAACTCGAAACCTAAGAACAGGCAATAGTATCCAGAAATTTAGCTCCTATATGGCCATGGAGACCAGAGTGATTCATACAAGACATGGAAAACAGATGCAGACTCACAGTGTAAAGCAATGGGTCAGGAGAATCAGGTCCCAACTCATCCCCTCTGAAAGGGGCTTAAAGAAATTACCCCAAATGTTGCCTGGGAGAACTAGAGTGAAGAACCTAGAACTAGAATAATGCTGCAGGTCCAGGAAGGTAAAAGAATAGCTATGCCATGTTGAAACTTGGGCCTGAACTAAGCCACCTGCTGGCCTTTACTGAATCTGTCAGGTCCTTAAGATCACTATGAGACAAAGCCTCCCAAAAGTTATTATTAGACCTAGCTTTGAATGAAAAGTACAGAGGGACAAGAATAAGCAACTACAAAACTGTCAAAATGAAAGGGGAGAACAGATGGGAGTAAAAGAAAGAAAGAAAACTGAGGCTACAAACAAAACTCCAAAATGCAAGAATAAGTCTAAGACTATGAAAAAAATCAATAAAACAAACAATTGAAACAGAAATTTACTGCACAAGAAATTATTTTGGATTCCATTCCAAGATGGCCAAATAGGAACAGCATCTGTCTACAGCTCCCAGTGTGATTTCTGCCATTTCCAACCGAGGTACCTGGTTCATCTCATTGGGATTGGTTGGACAGTGGGTGCAGACCATGGAGGGTGAGCTGAAGCAGGGTGGCACATCACCTCACCCGGGAAGCACAAGGGATAAAGGAATTTCCCTTTCCCAGCCAAAAGAGGCCGTGACAGATGGTACCTGGAAAATGGGACACTCCTGCCCAAATACTGTGCTTTTCCAACAGTCTTAGCAAACAGCACACCAGGAGATTATATCCCGCGTCTGGCTTGGCAGGAGTCTTGCTTACTGCTAGCGCAGCAGTCTGAGATCAACCTGCAAGGTAGCAGCCTGGCAGGGGAGGGGCGTCTGCCATTGCTAAGGCTTAAGTAGGTAAACAAAGCAGCTGGGGAAGCTTGAACTGGGTGGAGCCCACTGTAGCTCAACAAGGCCAGCTCTCTCTGTAGTCTCCACCTCTGAGGGCAGGGCATAGCTGAACAAAAGGCAGCAGTAACTTCTGCAGACTTAAACGTCCCTGTCTGACAGCTCTAAAGAAAGCAGTGGTTCTCCCAGCAAGGTGTCTGAGCTCAGAGAACAGATAGACTGCCTCCTCATGTGGATCCCTGACCCCATGTAGCCTAACTGGGAGACACCTCCCAGAAGGGGTCAACTGACACCTCATACAGGCGAGTGCCCCTCTGGGACAAAGCTTCCAGAGGAAGGATCAGGTGGCAATATATGCTGTGCTGCAATATTTGCTGTTCTGCAGCCTCCGTTGGTGATATATAGGCAAACGGGATCCAGAGTGGAACTCCAGCAAACTCTAACAGACCTGCAGCCAAGGGACCTGACTGTTAGAAGGAAAACTAACAAACAGAAAGGAATAGCATCAACATCAACAAAAAGGACATTCATACCAAAACCCCATCTGTAGGTAGGTCACTATCATCAAAGACCAAAGGTAGAGAAAACCACAAAGATGGAGAGAAACCAGAGCAGAAAAGCTGAAAATTCCAAAAACCAGAGTGCAAAGGATCACATTGGGATTGGTTGGACAGTGGGTGCAGCCCATGGAGGGTGAGCTGAAGCAGGTGGGGGTGTCACTTCACCCCTGAAGCGCAAGGGGTAAAGGGAATTC
>NW_016874912.1:5591-8130 GCF_001698545.2 Rhinopithecus bieti
AGACTTAAATGTTAGACCTAAAACCATAAAAATCCTAGAAGAAAACCTAGGCAATACCATTCACAACATAGGCATGGGCAAGGAGTTCATGATTAAAACACCAAAAGCAATGGCAACAAAAGACAAAGTTGACAAATGGGATCTAATTAAACTAAAAAGCTTCTGCACAGCAAAAGAAACTACCATCAGAGTGAACAGGCAACCTACAGAACGGGAGAAAATTTTTGCAATCTACCCATCTGACAAAGGGCTAACATCCAGAATCTACAAAGAACTTAAACAAGTTTACAAGAAAAAAAACAAAAAAAACAAAATCCCCATCACAAAGTGGGTGAAGGATATGAGCAGACACTTCTCAAAAGAAGACATTTATGCAGCCCACAGACATATGAAAAAATGTTCATCATTACTGGTCATCAGAGAAATGCAAATCAAAACCACAATGAGATAACATTTCACACCAGCTAGAATGGCGATCATTAAAAAGTCAGGAAACAACAGGTGCTGGAGAGGATGTGGAGAAATAGGAACACTTTTACATTGTTGGTGGGAGTGTAAACTAGTTCAACCATTGTGGAAGACAGTGTGGTGATTCCTGAAGGATCTAGAACTAGAAATACCATTTGATCCAGCGATCCCATTACTGGGTATATACCCAAAGGATTATAAATCATTCTACTATAAGGCACATGCACACGTATGTTTATTGTAGCACTATTCACAATAGCAAAGACTTGGAACAAACCCAAATGCTCATCAATGATAGACTGGATTAAGAAAATGTGGCACATATACACCATGGAATATTATGCAGCCATAAAAAAGGATGAGTTCTTGTCCTTTGCAGGAACATGGATGAAGCTCGAAACCATCATTCTGAGCAAACTATCACAAGGACAGAAAACCAAACACTGCATGTTCTCACTCATATGTGGGAATTGAACAATGAGAATACCTGGACACAGGGTGGGGAACATCACACACCAGGACCTGCCATGCGGTGCAGGGGCAGGGGGAAGGATAGCATTAGGAGAAATACCTAATCTAAATGAAATACCTAATCTAAATGATGAGTTAACGTGTGCAGCAAACCAACGTGGCACATGTATACATATGTAACAAACCTGCACGTTGTGCACATGTACCCTAGAACTCAAAGTATAATTTAAAAAAAGAAGGAAGAAAAATAAATTATTTTTGTGTAATAGTCTGATGAAGAATTGAATATAAGTGTATTGAAAATGTTCAAAGACAAAAATGAAAGCATAATTTTGACTAAAAGAGTAAAGAAATAAAAACAGAGAGATATTTTAAAAGAACTGGTATATTTGACATAAATTAGCCAGGCATAGTGGCACGCACCTGTAGTCCCAGCTACTAGGAAGGCTGAGGTAGGAGGATTGAGCCCAGGAGGCAGAGGTTGCAGTGAGCCATGATCCCCCCCCCGCCCTTCAGCTTAGGGGGAAGAGGGGGGCCCTGTCTAAAAAAAAAAAAAAAGAAAAAAAAGGTATATTTGAAAACAAACCCATTAGAATGTTGGAAATTTGATCTCTTTTCAGAAAAAATTAAATTTAATAAAGACTAGGCCAACAGAGAAAATTAGTGAATTATGAAGTAGTCCTGAGGAATGCAGGATGGAAGAGGGAAATACAAATAAAGAGAAATATCAAAGAGAAGACTGAGATGCTTCCACATTTATCGAAAAGGGTTTTAACGGGGTGAGAACAGAGGAAATGGCAAGACACAATAATTTGAAGATATAATAAGTGAGAATTTTCTTTTAATTAAGTTAAGCCTAATTTGCTGGCCCTGGTGGTTCATGACTGTAATTCCAACTACTTGGGAAGCTGAGGCAGAAGTATCTCTTGAGGCCATGAGTTCGAGAGCAGCCTGGGCAATATAGTGAGATCCCCATCTTTAAACAAAAAAATAAATAAATAAGTTAGCTGGGTGTGGTGGTGCACAGCTATAGTTCCAGCTACTCAGGAGCATGAGGCAGAAAATCACTTGAGGTCAGGAGTTTGAGGCCCATGGGGCTATGATTGCACCACTGTCCTCCAACCTGGGCAACAAAATGGTATCTTGTCTCTTAAAAAAATAATAAAATAAGATTGCTTTGGCTATTAGGGCTCTTTTTGGTTCCATATGAATTATAGAATTACAGTTTTTTCTAATTCTGTGAAAAAAAACATTGATAGTTTGATAGGAATAGTGTTGAACCCGTATGTTGCTTTGGGCAGTATAGCCATTTTAATGATATTGAGTCTACCAATCCATGAGCATGAAATGTTTTTCCATTTGTTTGTGTCATCTGAGTTCTTTCAGCAGTGTTTTGTAGTTCTCGTAGAGTTCTTTCAACTCCTTGGTTAAATGTATTTCTAGGTATTTTATATTTTGTGTGTGGCTATTTTAAACACGATTGTGTTCTTGATTTGGCTCTCAGCTTGAACATTATTGGTATATAGAAATGCTACTGATTTTGGTCAATTGATTTTGTATCCTGAAACTTTATTGAAGTCATTTATCAGTTCTAGGGACC
>NW_016874913.1:0-221 GCF_001698545.2 Rhinopithecus bieti
AAAAGAAAGAAGAGAAGTGAAGAGAAAAGAGAGAGTGAGGAAGGAAAGAAAAAAGAAAAGAACAGAAAGAAAATAAAAGGAAAGAAAAGAGAGGAAGAATAGAAGGAAGAAAGGAATGAAGAAAAGGAAACAACAGAAGTGAGAAGGAAAGAAAAGAAAGGAAAGCAAAGGAAAGGAAAGGAGAGAAGAGAAGAGAAGAGCAGGGAAGGAAAAAGAGAAGA
>NW_016874914.1:0-220 GCF_001698545.2 Rhinopithecus bieti
CTACAACAAGCTGCAAATAGCTCAAAAGTTTCCTTGACTCGGAAAACAAAACAAAGGATCAGCAACGTTTTAAGCAAAGTTAAAAATATTACTTCAGTTGTCTATTGATTCAGTTAATTAAGTTAACTCTTGTTCTAGTCAATATTCATGAACCTTCCAGCTCTTCATGAGAGTTCCGAAAGTTGTTTTCTCTAATGTTACAATTTCCAAAGGTATTTAC
>NW_016874915.1:0-3032 GCF_001698545.2 Rhinopithecus bieti
TTTTTGAGACGGAGTCTGGCTCTGTCGCCCAGGCTGGAGAGCGGTGGCCGGATCTACGCTCACTTTAACCTCCGCCTCCTATGTTCACGCCATTCTCCTGCCTCCGCCTCCCAAGTAGCTGGGACTACAGGTGCCCGCCTCGTCGCCCGGCTAGTTTTTTGTATTCTTTAGTAGAGACGGGGGTTTCGCCGTATTAGCCAGGATGGTCTCGATCTCCTGACCTTGTGATCCGCCCGTCTCGGCCTCCCAAAGTGCTGGGATTACAGGCTTGAGCCACCGCGCCCGGCCGTTAAGATTAAGATTTTTTTGAAAATAGTTGCTAACTCATAAAAAGGAAGAGACTTCACACCATCCCCTCCCCCAAATCTGTTAGCATTGGACCTGTGGCTCCTGCTTAAATTTTGTATTATTGGGGCAGAGGTATTGGGGCAGAGGTGGTGTGTAGAGGGGCTCGTTCTGAGGACGTGCAATATTCTCAGACTGTGGAACAGGATGTGCAACATCCCGAGGTACAAAGGAAGGTGAGATGGGGGCCCAAAGAAGGTGCATGGATGAAACGGAGGGTTGGGCAGAGCCTTGCCCAGCACAACAGCTTAAGGTTTTCAGCCTTTGAAAGCCTGTTTGCAGTTTTCTTTTATAGTTTATTTAAGGTATACAACATGGTGTTTTGATATACATAGTGAAAATCTCACAGTTACCCTTTTTGTGTGTGTGTGTGGCAAGAGCACCTAAAATATATTATTTTAGCAAATTTCCAGTGTACAATACAATATTATAATTGTAGTCCTCATGTTTGTACATTAATCTCTAAATGTATTTACCCTACATATCTGAAACCGTGTACCCTTTGCCCTAAATATCCTCATTTCCTGTCCCCTGCCATAACCACCATTTAATTCTGTTTCTATGTATTTAACTTTTCCTTTTTTTTAGGTTCCACAAATAAAATGAGAGATAATGCAGTATTTTTCTTTCTGTATCTGGCTTATTTTACTTAGCATAATGTCCTGCAGGTTCATCCATGTTGACACAAATAGCAGGATCTCCTTTTTTTTTTTTTTTTTTTGCTTAAGGCTGAATGATATTCCCTTATGCAATTTCTTTATCCATTCATCTGTCAACAGACAGGAGTTGTTTCCATATCTTGAGCCTATTTGCAGCTGAAGGGCACTGGAAACTGGTGATTGTGGTGTATAACGTGAGATTTTTAATCTATTACTTTTTTCTTCTTTACTTTACACCCACATGATTCCAATACCCCCAACTTCAAAGGAAGGAAGGAAGACCTGGTTGGTGACGAGGTCATACAATAGCAGCTTTTTGTTTTGCTCTCTTTCCATTTAAGAGTAGCCCCTCCTTTGTTTGAAGCTGCTGGAACGTCTCTTTGTGCCAAAGAGCTGGGGGAAGCCATGGGAACAGGTTGTTTTCACAGCTGTGCTGAACTCCAACTCAGAGCTGTCCATCCCACTCCTCACACACTCGGGCAACTCTGGCGAAGAGGGAAAGGATGTAAGTCGTGCCCTCCCACATGTGTTCTGAGCTCATTTGTCTCTGAGCCTCACCCAGGGGCCTCTTAAGCTTTGACTATTAAGGAGTGAGCCAAGGCTGCAGGAAAGGTGACTCTTTAGCATAACAGTAAGGCCTACCCCATGGGCAAATCTACTCTGATGTGTGCAGGTGCGCCTTGCTTTACACAATAAGGGCATTGACAAAATCCTAGACTGATGGGACCACATGCTGACCAGGGCCACCACCTCCTCTTGTGGAGAAGGAAACTGCTTTCCTCATAAGTTTAGTGAATTAGATGGTCTCCAAAGACTCTTCCAGTTTTGACCGTCTATGGTTTTATGAAGATGTATAGATATCAGATTTTTAAAATGCACTGTGGGAGCTCTCCAGGAATAATAGAGCCAACATTTATTGTGCTCTTTCTCTGCTCCAGACCGTGCTAAGTACTTTTCTTGTGTTCTTTCTTTTAGTCTTCAGAATAGCCTTCAGAGTCAGGTATCCTTTTTCCCACTTTACAGATGAGGCTTAGAGAGAAAAAAGTAAGTTGCTCAAGATCTTACAGCTACTCAGGTGCAGAACAGGCATTCAAGCCTTGATCTATTTGACACCAAGGCTTGTGGGGTTAAATACCTGTGGTAAGGTGAAACTCCTTTCAGTGTCTGTGACCCAATTGCAGATTAAGCTTTGGTCACCTCCAAGGACTAAGAGCTTGCAAAGAGCCAAAAAATGTACAGTATGCTTTTCACAATCAACGCATGAATGAGTCCAGGCATACCAGCTGACAGAGGACTTCAGTATGCAGAGCGTTTTGCTCCACAGGATCTGTTGGCCTGGGATCCACCGAGGCCTGCAGGTTACCATGGTGCATGCTACCAGTTAGCAATTGACTAGGATAGCTGATGGGCTGCACAGCAGCGTGAACTAAATGGCAATTTACGGAAACAAGGAAGGCCCAGCTCCTCACACTCGGGAAAGTGAAGGGCTTCAGTTCATAAGTCTGCATGCTGCTCCCACACCTACCCTTTGGGGAGAAATGTGCTCTGATGCAATATGCTTTTTTTTTTTTTTTTTAATCTGCAGAGGCCTTGCTGCATCTGCTGCTTATTTTGTGAACTTAGGAAAGGGAGGCCCCAGAGAGGCCCCACAGCCTCCTGCTCACCCTGCTGCTTCCCTCACAAGCCCTGTAAGCCTACAAAGATCTTAGTTGCCCACCAGCATCTGTCTATCTGGTGCCTATCTCTCTCTCTCTTTAACCGGGGCCATGTGGGGTGGGGGTACTTCTACAGACAGCAAATGCATAAACATCTCAAATGTCTCAATTATCTGGAATAAGGGTCCTAAATTAAAATACTTTCAGGAACTAGGCAGGTAACATGATAAGAGAAGCCCACTGGATGGGTACTGGGAGGTACTGTTCAACTCTAGCCGGTTGCTTGCAAAATTTGAGCAGGAACCCGCAAGTCCAATACTAACAGATTTTTGGGGGGGGGCGGGGTGAAAGCTCTTCTTTTTTTTTTTTTTTT
>NW_016874916.1:0-205 GCF_001698545.2 Rhinopithecus bieti
GCTGGGGGAAGTACACTTGGCCTGTAGTCCCCGCCTTTTGGGAGGCTAAGGTAGAAGGATCGTTTGAGGTCGAGACTGCAGTGAACTGTGATTGCACCATTGCACTCCAACCTGTGTGACAGAGTGAGACCCCACCTAAGACAGACAGAAAAAGGAATGGAATGGAATGGAAAGGAAAGGAAAGGAAAGGAAAGGAAAGGAAAGG
>NW_016874917.1:0-1134 GCF_001698545.2 Rhinopithecus bieti
CAGTCTTCATTATAAGGTGATTGGGGTGCAGTTGAAAAAACTGTGGTGAAACGAGAATCAGAATGTTTTTTGTACAGGAACCAAGTGATTGCTCCCAAAACTGTCAAAATTACTGTGTTAGCAATCACCAAAGCTGATATTAAAATATGGTTATCTGATAAATATTTCCTTTTGTATGGAATAGCTGTTTTGCAGTGTTCCTTCCACAAAAAAAACTTCACAATTTCCTTTTTTCCATTCACCTGTCTTGATGTGCAGAAAAGCACACGTGTCAATTAAATCCTCCCCATCATCTTGGTCTGTCCACTTATCAAATGTCATATTTGAATTATCAAACCACTTGAAACTCGCATCATCTGTGTCATAAAACATGCCTAGTAGGATATCATCTGAGCCTTTCCATTGCTTTTCAAAGTATCCAATATAAAAGCATTTTCTTCTTCATTATGTATGCTTATCATGTCTGCTCCATGGTCAGTACACTGATTTCTGACATCCTCTATGCTTTCTACTTTGATGGCTTCTTGGAGAAAATGTAGTAACTGTCTTGGAACTGAATCCAAGTAGATGAAGGACAGTCCACGACGGCAGCAGCGGCGAGCCCCAGCAGCGGCAGCAGGAGCGCGGGCGGCGCAGCCAGGGGCATGACGGCGGATCAATGTTATTATTTTTTTTAAGATGGGGTCTCACTCTGTCACCCAGGCTGGAGTGCAGAGGTGCAATCCTAGCTTACTACAGCCTCGAACTCCTGAGCTCAATCGATTATCCCACCTCGGCCTCCTGAGTGGCTGGGGCTACAAGCACACACCACCACACCCAGCTAATTTTTTAATTTTTTGTAGAGTTGGAGTCTCACTGTGGCAACATAGCAAGACTGCATCTCTACAAAAAAAAAAAAAAAAAAGGCATGGTGGCACGCACTCGTAGTCTTAACCACTCAGGAGGCTGAAGCCGGGGAATCAGTTGAATCCAGGAATTCAAGACTGTAGTGGGCTATGATCACACCAGGCACTCCAGCCTGCATGACAGAGTGCGATCTCGTCTTAAAAAAAAAGAGATTTTTGGATAATAGTTCTTTATCAGCTATGCCCCTTGTAAATATTTTCTCACAGTCTGTGGATTGTCTTTTCATTT
>NW_016874918.1:0-1043 GCF_001698545.2 Rhinopithecus bieti
TTCCCAACAGCATTTGGGGTGTCCTGTTTAGAGGGGGGATTGAGAGGTGAAGCTGCTCTGGGTCGGGTGGCGACTTGGAGAACTTTTCTGTCTAGCCAAAGGATTGTAAACGCACCAATCAGCACTCTGTGTCTAGCTAAAGGTTTGTAAAAGCACCAGTCAGCACTCTGTCAAAATGGACCAATCAGCTCTCTGTAAAATGAACCAATCAGCTCTCTGTAGAGTGGACCAATCAGCACTCTGTAAAATGGAGCAATCAGCAGGACGTGGGTGGGGCCAGATAGGGAATAAAAGCAGGCCACCCGAACCAGCAGCAGCAACCTTCTCAGGTCCCCTTCCATGCAGTGGAAGCTTTGTTCTTTCACTCTTCACAATAAATCTTGCTGCTGCTCACTCTTTGTGTCTGCACCATCTTTAAGAGCTGTAACACTCACCGTGAAGGCCTGCAGCTTCAATCCTGAAGTCAGTGAGACCACGAACCCATCAGAAGGAAGAAACTCCAGACATATCTGAACATCTGAAGGAACAAACTCTGGATACACCATCTTTAAGAACTGTAACACTCACCATGAGGGTCCGCGGCTTCATTGTTGAAGTCAGCGAGACCAAGAACCCACCAATTCCAGACACAAAATGAACCTAACATATACAGAACATTCTATCAAATAGCAGCAGAATACATATTCTTTTCAAGTGCACACAGAATATTTTCCAGGGTAGATCACATGCTAGGTAACATAAAAGATCTTAACAAATTAAAGAAGTTTGAAATAATTTTAAGTGTCTTTTTCACCCAAACTGGTATAAAACTATAAATCAATAATAAAATTAAATAAAGAAAACTCAGAAATACATGGAAATTAAACAACATGCTCTTAAACAACCTTTTTGTCAAAAAATCAAAAGAGAAATCAGAAAATATCTCAAAAAATGAAAATAAAAACACAACATCCCAAAACTTATGAGATACAGCAAGTGCAGTAGGGAAGTGTAGAAAGGAACGTTATAGTGATAAATGCATACATTTAAAAAAGAAAAAAGTC
>NW_016874919.1:0-1496 GCF_001698545.2 Rhinopithecus bieti
TAGCCTGATGAGAAAATTTCCCTCACTTGCTCGAGGTAGGACTGGATGAAGCCCGCTCAAGATTCCCCCCTTCAAATCACGAAAATTTTGGAATTCAGAACCAGTTTTATTTTCTCAGATTAGTTACTCTCTAATATAACTTCATTGGTTGCTTATCCTTTTTAAGGTATGTCCTCTTATTCATTGATCTTTCCTCTAAAGTGTTGGCTGTTTCTGCTTCCCCTCATGCCCTACTTAACTATTTCCAAAGCATCAACCCATGGTCTTCTAGTACCTCGTTGTCTCCTTCAAAACTCTTCTCCTTTGCCACTAGGGCACTATCTCTCCAAATTCGTCAGTTGTTGGTTTTTCATTCCAATCTCTCTCCTCCTTTCCTTTTGTGTTTCCATAATCTACTTGATTGATTCAAAGGTGAAATTTGAACAGTCTAGGTTACAGATCAAAAGGACCAAGTAAGAAGTTGGATAAACAAACATGAATCCTACACTGAAAATCTTACACTTTGGGTACAGACCTCAATTGTACCAACCACATGTAAAATTCAAACAGTCTGAGCCTTCAATGCTAAGATAGATTGGAAAATTGAAGTAATTAACTGGGCAATTTAGTAAAATAAATAAATAAATTCTAGCAATTGAGAGAAAAAAGGCATTTTAAAAAAAAGACTAAAGGCATCCAGGTTGCCATTCTACATTGATCAAATTGACGAGAAAATTGCTCAATTCTCTATTTCACATTTCCCGGTAAACACAGTGAAAAACGTCCAGATGACTGAACAATTTCATAAAAGTGACTGAAGTACATACATTACATTCAGGCCTTACTACAATCTACATTTGTGCAAATGCCTCATGTGTAGTATCACGGAGAGATGAGTCTGCATTTGCATAATGACCTCTGCCAGCAGTGGCCCTGTAGGTAGCACTTCAAGAGTGAAAAGATAAATGTTATACCTCTGTCAGCAGCTGAAAGCGGGGTTAGGTTGTCCTTGGAGATTTTCTAGGTCTAGTATAGAGTACAAAGTTTTGTTTTGTTTTGTTTTGTTTTGTTAAAGGCCACCTCATATACCTTTAAGGCAGTATTCCTACATTTTCTCAAATCAAAACAGGCATTTGGTGATTCTCTAGATCAGCGATTTGAAAATTTTTCCCATAAAGGGCCAGGCAGTAAATACTTTAGACTTTGTGGGCCACACAGTGCCTGTCACAACTACTACTCAACTTTGCTGTCAGAGCAGGAAAGGAGCCATAGATATTACATAGATGAAAGGCATGTCTGTGTTTCTATTCAAAAAATGAAATGAGTGAAAAAAAAAAAAATGAGTGAAGGCATTGTCCTATGTTTTGCTAAGTAGGTGTATCTGTGGAACATAGTTTGCTGACTCCTGATTCAGACTCTAGAGTGTAAATCCCTTCCCTTCATTGAGTTAGAAAAGCAATTAGTGATCATCTTAACACCACGTTTGTTATTAAGATCATCATAACTATAACTCCCAT
>NW_016874920.1:0-331 GCF_001698545.2 Rhinopithecus bieti
AAAACCCCGTCTCTAGTAAAATACAAAATTAGGCCGGGCGCGGTGGCTCAAGCCTGTAATCCCAGCACTTTGGGAGGCTGAGACAGGCGGATCACGAGGTCAGGAGATCGAGACCATCCTGGCTAACAT
Source organism: Rhinopithecus bieti (assembly GCF_001698545.2). Classification (NCBI taxonomy): domain Eukaryota; kingdom Metazoa; phylum Chordata; class Mammalia; order Primates; family Cercopithecidae; genus Rhinopithecus; species Rhinopithecus bieti. The sequence continues at coordinate 130 of NW_016874920.1, forward strand.
GGTGAAACCCCGCCTCTACTAAAAAATACAAAAAACTAGCCGGGCGACATGGCAGGCGCCCGTAGTCCCAGCTACTTGGGAGGCTGAGGCAGGAGAATGGCGTAAACCCGGGAGGCGGAGCTTACAGTGAGCTGAGATATGGCCACTGCACTCCAGCCTGGGCGACAGAGCGAAACTCCGTCTCAAAAAAAACAAAAAAAAC
>NW_016874921.1:0-1135 GCF_001698545.2 Rhinopithecus bieti
TAGTCCAGGCTAGAGTACAGTGGTGCAATCTTGGCTCACTGCAACCTCTGCTTCCCGGATTCAAGTGATTCTCCTGCCTCAACCTCCCAAGTAGCTGGAATTACAGGCGTGGTTCACCATGCCCAGCTAATATTTGTATTTTTAGTAAAGACTGGGTTTCACCATGTTGGCCAGGCTGGTCTTGAACTCCTGACCTCAGGTGATCTACCCACCTCGGCCTCCCAAAGTACGGAGATTACAGGTGTGAGCTACTGTGCCCAGCCAATAGCTGCTTACTGAATAAATGTTTAGATGCCCTAGTGATGCATAAAGTACATTGGTTATATAAGTGTTCTGTGCTATATTAGCATTGTAATATTGCTAACGTTAGTTTCCCTCAACCCCATAGTTCTATTTCTATCTTAATTTGAGCCTGTTATTGTTTTAGGTCTATTGTTGAGGCAGCAAGGAATATTCAGGATGTAATGTGGTTTCTCATTTCCTGGCAACAATCACGTGAGAGGCAAATGAGAGCCTTTTGCTGAAAGGCTTTTTAAATCTGTAGTAATGAAAACAAATATTAAGTAATCCACTTGTGGATAAATAAAAGTTGCAATGCTATAATTCAATCTTCATTTGATGAAACCAAAGTTCATTATGAAACCATAATTACACTCAAGATTCGGTACTGAGGCGGTGCTTGGTGACTGATGCCTGTAATCTTAGCACTTTGGAAGGCCGAGGCAGGAGGATCCCTTGAGCCCAGGATTTTGAGACCAGCCTAGGCAACATAGGGAGACCCTGTCTCTATCTTAACAAAAAAAAAAAAGACTCTGTACTGAAAAGTGGTATAAGGTTGGAACACTTACTGCATGGGAAAGTTGCAGGCAATGCCTGAGTTTCCCTGTGCAGGTTGTGAAACATACAACCAATTAAAAATTACTTTATGGCCAGGCACGGTGCCTCATACCTGTAATCCCAGCACTTTGAGAGGCCGAGGCGGGCGGATCACGAGGTCAGGAGATCGAGACCATCCTGGCTAACACAGTGAAACCCCGTCTCTACTAAAAATACAAAAAATTAGCCAGGCGTGGCACGCTCTTTTAGTCCCAGCTACCTGGGAGCCTGAAGCAGGAGACTCACTTAAACCCAGGAG
>NW_016874922.1:0-333 GCF_001698545.2 Rhinopithecus bieti
CTCCTTCCTCCTTCCTCCTGTCTCCTTCCTCCCTTTCTCCTTCCTCCTTCCTCCCTTTCCTTCCTCCTTTCTCCTTCCTCCCTTTCTCCTTCCTCCCTTTCTCCTTCCTCCCTTTCTCCCTTCCTCCTTCCTCCTGTCTCCTTCCTCCCTTTCTCCTTCCTCCTTCCTCCTGTCTCCTTCCTCCCTTTCTCCTTCCTCCCTTTCTTCTTCCTCCCTTTCTCCCTTCCTCCTTCCTCCTGTCTCCTTCCTCCCTTTCTCCTTCCTCCTTCCTCCTGTCTCCTTCCTCCCTTTCTCCTTCCTCCTTCCTCCTGTCTCCTTCCTCCCTTTCTCCTT
>NW_016874923.1:0-2261 GCF_001698545.2 Rhinopithecus bieti
CCCCTCCCTCCTTCCTTCCTTCCTTCCTTCCTTCCTTCCTTCCTTCCTTCCTTCTTTCCATTTTTTGAGACAGGGTCTCTCTGTGTCTCCCAGGCTGCAGTACAGTGGCACGATCCCATCACGGCCCACTGCAACTTCAACCTCCCAGGCTCAAGTGATTCTCCCACCTCAACCTCCTGAGCAGCAGGGATTACAGGCACACACCACCACACCCAGCTAATTTTTGTAATTTTTGTAGACACAGTGTCTTGCTCTGTTGCCCAGGCTGTTCTGGAACTCCTGTGCTCAAGCGATCCTCCTGCCTCAGCCTCCCAAAGTGCTGGGATTATAAACGTGAGCCATGTACCCAGCCAGTATTCTTATTTCTTATTATCCCAGTTTTACAAATGAAGAAACTGAGGTGCAGAGGATTTAAGAAACATACACAAAAATCACATGGATTTAATGTATTATTACTAGATACTTAAAGATGTGTCAAAAAAGGACAACAACTTGGGAGAAGTATGTAATAAAGAGCCATTCCTACAGTCTTTCATAAGCTATTTCTTGGAGTGACTTTCAAAAATTGAAATGAATCAGCCACTGGTTTGACAGAATCTGGCTTTATTGGTATTTAATTGGGGAAAAATTACATAAGTCATTCTGTCAAAACCAAGAAGACCTCCACATCTTAGTCTAAATCATTCTCTAGAACTTGAATCTTGTATGGGGAAGTATAATATTACATATGACTTAAGTTACTCAATTTTGAGTACTAATAGCCAATTCAAAGATAACATAATAAAATAAATCTTCAAAGTTGAAAATAAGAGTTGGGAAAAAGAAAACTAATGAATATTTGAACCCAGGGCAACTGATTAACTCTTAGGGAAAGTATATACGTTTATATAATATAAAACTATACCCCTACCTCATACAATTAAAAAATTTACTTTCTAGATCGGCCAATATTTAACCATTAAATAATGAAACTATGAGAAAGCATAAATATAAACATTTGTATAATCTTACAATAAAGGAAGCATGAACATAAAGATCAATAAAATTAATGAAAAGTTAAGTAAATTTTCTATGTTAAAAAAAAAGTAGTCACTGGGCACGGTAGCTCACACCTGTAATCCCAGCACTTTGGGAGGCTGAGGTGAGTGAATCACATAAGGTCAGCAGTTCAAGACCAGCCTGGCCAACATGGTGAAACCCCATCTCTACTAAAAATACAAAAATTATCTGGGCATGGTGGCAGGTGCCTCAAATCCCAGCTACTAGGGAGGCTGAAGCAGGAGAATCACTTTAACCCAGGAGGCAGAGGTTGCGATGAGCCAAGATTGTGCCACTGCACTCCAGCATGGGCAACAAGAGCAAAACTCCATCTCAAAATAAAGTAGTCAAATTTTAAATGTATGCAAAAAAAAAAAAAAAAAGCCTGAGAAACAACATTTGCACACAAAAAAGAAAGTGGGCAACAAAGCAAGAATAGAACATTTGTTTAAAAAAACAAAAAGAGTTATGTAAGTAACAAATGACCTGAAAAAATGTTTGAACTGACTAGCTCACTAGTAATAAAAGAAGCTCCAATTGAAATATAATACCTAGTGAAATGGTCATCCTTTTGTGTGTGTGTGTGAGAGGGCCTTGCTCTGTTGCCCAGGCTGGAGTGCAGTTGCATGACCACAGCTCACTGCAGCCTCCACCTCCTGGGTTCATGCAATTCTCCCACCTCAGTCTCCCAAGTAGCTGGAACTGGAGGCACGTGCCAGTATGTTCAGCTAATTTTTTATTTAATTTTTTGTAGAAATGAGGTCTCACTATGTTGCCCAGGCTAGCCTCAAACTCCTAGGCTCAAGCCATCCTCCTGCCTCAGCATCCCAAAGTGCTGGATTACAGGCATTAACTACTGTGCCTGGCCTGAAATGGTCATCTTAATACATTATGGGTAAGATAGTGAATTGGTTTTAAATTTTGGAATATACAAAATTTGGAATATACAAAATATTTGCACTAAAATATTGAAGGATTCAAACTTTGTTGTCAACATAGGTGATCTGGGTGGGAAGAAGGGTTCACACATACGTGGATGTGGTAGGATGCAGGTGTTGAAGGGAAGAGGAGACAAATGAAAGGAAAAAGGGCTGAACTAAAATATGTGTGTGTGTATGTGTTTCCGCGTGTGTACATAAGGGAATGGGGAAGAAGAGTGGGGAGAGCTGGCTAAAAACTTTGAAAGAATAAAGTGTGATTTCTATTCCATATCAAAGACATTT
>NW_016874924.1:0-1003 GCF_001698545.2 Rhinopithecus bieti
GGAGGGGCTGTGTGACCTCCCTGAGATAGGAGGGGCTGTGTGACCTCCCTGAGATAGGAGGGGCTGTGTTTCTGTTTTTCAGGCTGAGGGGTTGTGTGTTCCTCTTGAGATGGATTGTGCTGGACCAGTTTGGGAAAGGAGTGTTTTGGGAAAGGTGGGGCTCAGAAGTTAGCAAAACATCACAAGGATGTTTCACAGGGCTGGATGGCCAGAAAAGATGGCACAGAAAAGATGGGACACGTCCACTGCGTGTAGGATACAAGAGAGGATCCTTTGCGGGAAAGGAGCAAAGGGAATGCCCAGGTTGCTGGTGAAGGAGATTGTAAGACAAGAGATGGTCCCTAGTTCAAGGATAGATAACTGGTCCAGATTGGAGCAGGGGCAAGGGCTCCAGGAAGAATGGCTCAAAAAGGAAAAGAAAAGAAGGAAATAGAGCATTAATTGATATGTTTGTGGAGGAAAGAGTTATACTTCTGGCAGAGTTTAAGGATCAATTAGTAATATAAACACAGAAAAAAATAAGCAAATGTTATTAATAAAAAGTGAGGCAATAATTAACTCCAGAGAAAATGAAGGTTATATATATATACACTTAAAAAAAAAAAAAGGGCCAGGCGTGGTGGCTCAAGACTGTAATCCCAGCACTTTGGGAGGCCAAGACGGGTGGATCACGAGGTCAGGAGATTGAGACCATCCTGGCTAACATGATGAAACCCCGTCTCTACTAAAAAATACAAAAAACTAGCCGGGCGCAGTGGTGGGTGCCTGTAGTCCCAGCTACTTGGGAGGCTGAGGCAGGAGAATGGCATGAACCCGGGAGGCGGAGCTTGCAGTGAGCTGAGATCTGGCCACTGCACTCCAGCCTGGGCGACAGAGAGAGACTCCGTCTCAAAAAAAAAAAAAAAGAATCAGTCCAGGCATGGTGGCTCATGCCTGTAATGGCAGCACTTTGGGAGGCCAAGGCAGGTTGTTCACCTGAAGTCAGGAGTTTGAGACCAGTCTG
>NW_016874926.1:0-1003 GCF_001698545.2 Rhinopithecus bieti
GTGCCTATTTTTATACCAGTACCATGCTGTTTTGGTGACTATGGCCTTGTAGTACAGTTTGAAGTCGGGTAATGTGATTCCTCCAGATTTGTGATTCTTTTTGCTTAGTCTTGCTTTGGCTATGTGGGCTCTTTTTTGGTTCCATATGAATTTTAGGATTGTTTTTTCTGATTCTGTGAAGAATGATAGTGATATTTTGATGGGAATTTCATTGAATTTGTAGATTGCTTTTGGCAGTATGGTCATTTTCATAATATTGATTCTACCTATCCATGAGAATGGGATGTGTTTCCATTTGTTTGTGTCATCTGTGATTTCTTTCAGCAGTGTTTTGTAGTTTTCCTTGTAGGGATCTTCCATGTCCTTGGTTAGGTATATTCCTAAGCATTTTATTTTGTTAGCAGCTATTGTGAAAGGGGTTGAGTTCTTGATTTGATTCTCAGCTTGGTCGCTGTTGGCATATAGCAGAACTACTGATCTTTGTACATTCATGTTGTATCTTGAAACTTTGCTGAATTCATTTACCAGTTCTAGGAGCTTTTTGGATGAGTGTTTAGGGTTTTCTAGGTATACAATCATATCATCAGCAAACGGTGACAGTTTGACTTCCTCTTTACTGATTTAGATGCCCTGATGTCTTTCTCTTGTTTGATTGCTCCAGCTGGGACTTCCAGTACTATGTTGAATAGAAGTGGTGAAAGTGAGTATCCTTGTCATGTTCTAGTTCTCGGGGGGAATGCCTTCAACTTTTCCCCATTCAGTATAATGTTGTCTGTGACTTCTATGCCAATTTTGCTGAGGGTTTTAATCATAAAGGGATGCTAGATTTTGTCAAATGCTTTTTCTGCATCTATTGAGATGATCATGTGATTTTGTTTTAATTCTGCTTATGTAGTGTATCACATTTATTGACTTACATATGTTAAATCATCCCTGCATCCCTGGTATGAAACCCACTTGATTATGGTAGATTCTCTTTTTGATATGCTGTTGGATTCAGTTC
>NW_016874927.1:0-1424 GCF_001698545.2 Rhinopithecus bieti
GCACTCAGCAAAATATTTCAGTACAATTACAATTTTAACCACTAGTTAAGACAGGCATATATTTTGACTATATATTTAAAGAGCTGTATAGAATATTCGTAGTAATTCACAAATAACTACAGGAACCAAAATAAGTATTTAGTTTTGTTACTGAAGATTAGAACTAGCTTTGCCCCAGTTATGGACTACAGAAAAATAAAAGCTCCGAGTCTAACATTTTAAGTAAACTTACCTTGGATATGAAAATAAATGGACTTTGAAACTTGCTGACAAATGTTACGTATTCTCCCTGCTCTCTATCCTCTCCCCAGAATATTAGAATAATGGCCAAGTATTATACTCGGATAACAATGAAAAGGATGGCACAGCTTCTGGATCTATCTGTTGATGTAAGTAGTGATCAACTTTGAGTTATTTGTAGGCATTCTTTTTGAATATTGACTTGTAAAAATTGAGTAAGAGAATCAAATTTTATGGCCGGGCACGGTGGCTCACGCCTGTAATCCCAGCACTTTGAGAGGCCGAGGCAGGCGGATCACAAGGTCAGGAGCTCGAGACCATCCTGGCTAACACAGTGAAACCGCGTCTCTACTAAAATACAAAACATTAGCCGGGCGTGGTGGCAGGCGCCTGTAGTCCCAGCTACTCAGGAGGCTGAAACAGGAGAATGGCATGAACCTGGGAGGCGGAGCTTGCAATGAGCCGAGATTGCGCCACTGCACTCCAGCCTGGGCAACAGAGCAAGATTATGTCTCAAAAAAAAAAGAGAATCAATTTTATGATTTAATTTTATGTTTAGGTAATAGAGTAATAGATAGTTTCCCAAGCGATCTTGAGTACCAAAAACTAACCTAAGTATCAAGTGATTCCAGGTCTTGTTGGAGCAATGTTGTCTTCAGGTCTGTGTTTCATGTTGACAGAATGCATAGCACATGAAGAGGAATTAACCCAAGTGTGTAGTAATGGCCTGAGAAGCCATTTCTGTCACCAGAAGGAGTTGTGACAGTTTAGGTGATAAGATTCATGGAACATTAGAGTTGGAAGGTTTGCTCTTTGATCAGCTTGTCAGGGAGCTCTTGTCACTTATGAATGAAAGTACCAGAGTCCTTAGAAGTCGAGTGTCTTGTCCGTGGTACGTAGTTGCCAAGTAGCAGAGCGCATATTCTAACCCAGCATTTCTGGAAACGTTCACTGTACCATACTGCCTTTGAGGGGAAACTTTGTAGAAAAGGGAGTAGACCAACTTGCTGTTTGCACGGATACCAGCAGCATTGAGCTTGCAAGGAGGCAGATTCAAACTCACCCCTGACTGAGTCTACTCAGATTCTATTCATTCCCTAGACTATCAGTAAAATAAGTACTTATTACAGGAAGTCAGCAGTTGCTAACTCTTTTTTTTTTTTTTTTTTTTTTTTTTTTTTTTT
>NW_016874928.1:0-1135 GCF_001698545.2 Rhinopithecus bieti
TGTATGAATTCATCTCACAGAGGTACATCTTTGTTATCCTGGAGAAGTTTGCTAACACTGTTTTCGTGGAATCTGCAATGGGATATTTAGGAGTGCATTGAGGACTACAGTGAAAAAGGAGATATCCTCAGATAAAATCTAAAATGAAGCTTTCTGAGAAACTGCTTTGTGATGTGTGAATTCATCTCACAGATTTACACCGTTCTTTCCATGGAGCAGTTTCCTAACACTGTTTTCATGGAATCTGCAAAGGGATTTTCGCGAGTGTATTGAGGCCTATGGATGAACAGGAAATAATCTCAGATAAAAACTAGAAAGAAGCTTTCTGAGAAACTGCTTAGTGATGTGTGAATTTATCTCACAGAGTTACACTGTTCTCTTCATATAGCAGTTTGCTAACACTGTTTTCTTGGAATCCACAATGCAACATTTCGGAGCACATTGAATCTGATAGTGACAAAGGATATGTCCTTAGAGAAAACCTAGAAAGAAGATTTCTGAGAAACCGCTTTCTGATTTGTGAATTCATCTCACAGAGATATAGTTTTTTTTTTCATAGATCAGTTTGGTAGCACTGTTTCTGGGGAATCTGAAAAGGGATATATTGTATCAAATTGACACCTATGGTGACAAAGGAAATATCCTCAGATTAAAACTAGAAAGTAACTTTCTGAGAAACTGCTTTGCAATGTGCAAATTCATCTTACAGTGTTACACCATTCTTTTCATTGAGCAGTTTGATAACACTGTTTCCGTGGAATCTGAGGTAAGATATTTAGGAGTGCATTGAGTCCTGTAGTGACAAAGGAAATATCCTCAGAAAGAAACTAGAGAGAAGCTTTCTGAGAAACTGTTTGTGATGTGTGAATTCATCTTACAGAGGTACACTGTTATTTTCATTGAGCAGTTTGATAAGACTGTTCTCGTGGAATCTGCAATATTATATTTGGGGGGGCTTGAAGCCTATGTTGACAAAGGAAATATCCTCAGATTAAAACCAAAAAGAAGCTTTCAGTGAAACTGATTTCTGATCTGCCATTCTTTTCATTGAGAAGTTTGCTAATGCTTTTATCTTGGAATCTGCAATAGGATATTTGGGAAGTCAATGAAGCCTCTTTGACAAAGGATATATTCT
>NW_016874929.1:0-1938 GCF_001698545.2 Rhinopithecus bieti
CAAAACAAAACAAAACAAAACAAAACAAAAAAAAACAATGCCTGTTGTCTCCCCGTGAGGTTCTGATTTAATCGTACTAGAGTGGAAGCTGGTCATTAAAAAAAAAAAAAAAAAAAAAAATTAACTACCAGGAAGATCCCAATGTGAGACCAAAGTTGAGAGTCACTTTTTTTTGGACTATAGGAGTTTTTGATTTAAGAAACTGTGTCCTATGTATACTTTATTCTTAGTGCTAGGCACAAGGGAGAAAACCAATAAATGTTAGTTAAATTGAAGAATGAATGTATGAAAAGTCAGGCTTTAAGGTTTATTTTCATCTTTTAATTTCTTCCTGTTAATGATTTCTCACACCCTGTAACAATTTGAAGTCTGTAGTAGATTAAATTTGAATGTAGTTATGCACTTCCCTTACAGAATGGGCAATTAATATATTAGTAATTAAAAATTTGTGGCATAAGATCTCAGAAATTAGTGCCAGAGATAATCAACTGCCTCATACATAGACACTTTAGGCAGAGTTGTTTTATTGGACAACAGACCCATTTCCTCTTTTTCCTAAGCACACAGCTAGTTTACATTTCCTGGTTTCTCTCACTGGAAGACATGGCATGTGACAGGATTCTAGTCAATGGAATGGAAGTTGAGGTGATGTGCACCACTCTAAGCCATAAAAGCAACCTCACATCCATCTTTGCTTTTTCCCTGTCTACAGGCTCATAGCAGATGAAAAGAGTGAATGTGGAAACCACACTATAAAGATGTAGAGCCCAAGATTGAAGGATTCTGGGTCTCTGAATCATCACTTACAGAAAAATTACTCTGAGATCAAGAACAGTTGCTTTGAACTTTATGTGAATGAGGAGTAAACTTATAATGTGAGTCATTATATGTGGTTTCATGTTTATGCAGTGTTGAAAGTGATATTGGTTTTTATTGTTTTGGTAAAATGTCTCTCTATAATTAAATATTTTACCCACTTGGGCTTATTATCACTGGTAAGAGACATCATTTTAATTTCAAATATCATTTTACAGCTAGAAATAAAACAGGAAGAAACATAAATGATGTGCTCTTGGCAAAAGTTGATAGCCTATCTGTCTAGTAAAAAATTCCAGATTGTGGGCCTTAGGGCAACGCTTCTCAATCCAAATGTGTGCATTTGAATAATTAGGACATTTTGTTTAAATCATATTCTTACTGTCAATAGGACTGAAATGAAGCCTGAGATTCTGAATTTTTAATAATTTCTCAGTGACACCCATGCTTCTGTTCTGCAAACCACATATTAGGAGCAAGGCTGTAACTAGAACATTCTCTTTCCCTTACTGGATCTGAAATCTCTAGTCTTCTCTGCATGTTTAACTCTTCTGGTCAAGCATTCCCTTTTGTTGTAGACTGAGTTGTGTTTCCAAAAAAAGACATATTAAAGCCCTAACCCCGGTACTTGTGAATTTCACTTTATTTTAAAAGAGAGTCTTTGTAGACGCAATCAAGTTAAGATAATTGGGATGCACCCTAATATATATGACTGGTGTCCTCATAAGAAGAGGGAAATCTAAACAGAGATTCACAAGGATTGCACCATGTGAAAACAGAGATTCAAGAGATGCATCTATATACCAAGGTTTGCTGGCTGTCCCCAGAAGATAGGAGCAAAGCATGGAACAGATTCTCTCTCAAAGTCCTCAGAAGGAACCCACCCAGTTGATACCTTGATTTCAGACTTCTAGCCACTAAAACTGTGAGACACACATATCTGTGGTTCTAAGCCATTCGGTCCATAATACTTTGATACTACTACCATAAAAAATATATATGCCTTTGTCTGTAGTAATGTTGACTTGCTGGGATTTTTAGCACAATACTTGTCTATGAGAGAATAAAAATAACTTAATCAATATATATGTATATTTCCTTTTCTTTTTTTTTTTTTTTTTT
>NW_016874929.1:6289-7508 GCF_001698545.2 Rhinopithecus bieti
GCCAATGGTTGAGAAAATTTAAAGTAAAAAGGGCTTTCAGAATTTGATGTTTTGGGGAATCTCGCCCATCTCCCCCTTTTTGTTTTAAAAGTTGTAATTTTAAGGTAGCATTGGCTCTTTCAATAATTGTTTGACCTTGACTGTTAAATGGAATACTAGTGGAATGACAAATATGGTATAAAGAAAGGAAGGCAGCCAATTTAGGAGAGCAATAAGCAGGGGCATTATCAGTTTTAGTTTAGCGGGAACTCTTATACCTGTAAAGCAAGTAAGTGAGTAATAACAGAGTCGGCCTTTTCAGAAGGCAATGGTGTAGCCTATTGGAAATGTGACCAGGTATCAATTGTATGATGAACATATTTTAAACGACCAAAAGAAGGAACATAAGTTACATCCATTTGTCAAATGTGATTTTGTTGAATACCTCGAGGATTAATACCTGGACTTTTAAAAGGTGCAATAATAGGAGCACAAGATGGGCAGGCTCTGACAATAGCTTGGGCTTGACGGCGTGTTATAGAAAATCGCCGTTGTAATCTTAAACTATTAGTATGATGTAGTTGGTGCTCATCCTGAGCCCGTTGGACACTTTCAATAAGTAAGGAATCAATCTGGTTATTCCTAAAAGTTAAAGGTCTTGGCAACGCCTAATGGGAACGAATATGAGTGATGAAAAGGGGGCAGTGCGAGAAGTAAGAGCCATAAATAGCAAAGAAGATAATTTTTGTAAAGGAGTTTGAGGAAATAATGGTAAAGAAGTTTCAAATATATATTTAGTTACGTATACAGAGTATTGGGAATCACTAACTATATTACAAGGGTTTTGAGGCCAATCTTGTAGAACCATAAGAATGGCAAAAGTTTTCTTGTTTTACTGATTCAAATAGGTAGTGAGAAATTTTTGAATTATTTGATGTCCAGTATCCAGCTTTTCCATTGTTGGAAGCATCAGTAAAAAAGGTAGGACCTTTAACCGGAGTGTAAGAGATAGGATTATATGGCAATAAAGAATATTGTTGCCGAAAAGCAAATAATTTATTACTAGGATAATGCTGAGAAAAAGAACCAGTATACTTGGTGCAAGCCACTTGCCAACCCTCATGAGTTTCCAATAGAGATTCAATGTATTGATTAGATAATAATTTTATAGGGTCAGCACCAAGTAACTGATGAGCTCGATGTCATCCTTTAATAATTAATTTAGCCAATTTATTAATAT
>NW_016874930.1:0-1005 GCF_001698545.2 Rhinopithecus bieti
CATTTTTTTTTTTTTTTTTGTTAACTCTACTTGTTGGTCATTCTTTCTAATCTTTTCTAGTTACAGATGTAGTCTAACTGTGAGAAGGACCATATCTAACGTGAGGCCTACGTTAACTGGCTGACTTTTAAGTATTCCTATGGCCTTTGTCCTGTGGGGAATGAAGGATTTTAGTTGTGGCCCTGTTTGTCCTGAGGGCCGAAGCTTCAGGACTTTTCTTCTTCCTAAAAAGAAGGTTTTACTATGGGCTTTCCTTTGTCAGATAAATTAATTGTTAATCAGTTGTTGGAAATCTTAAGAAATTTGAAGTAGATTGATGTTTCAACAAATTGAACTTCCGGTAGTTGCTTATTCGATTGAAATGGCTCATCCTGTAATCCCAGCACTTTGGGAGGCAGAGGTGAGAGGATCACTTGAGGCCAGGAGTTCGAGACTAGCCTGGTTGACAGTGAGACTGTGTCTCTTAAAATAATTAAAAAATTAACTGGGCATGGTGGCATGTTCCTGTAGTACTAGCTATGTGGGAAGCTGAGGCAGTAGGGTTGTATGAGCCCAGGAGTTTGAGGATGAGTTTGTATGTGTGTGTGTGGGGGGGGCATTGATATTATTTATATGTATTGTAAATATATATACAAGATATATATCTTGTATGTATATTTAAAACAGGTAAAATCACACACATATAAAATGAATATATGTCGAAGATTTTATTTAACTCACTAAATTAGGGAACTGGAAAAGTTATTAGAACCTGTTCATAGGTGTCTTAGTCCATTTTGTGCTGCTATAATAGAATACCTGAGACTGAGTAATTTATAATGAACTGAAATGTTTTGGCTTATACTTGTGGAGGCTGCGAAGTCCAGTATCAAGGTGCTGGCATCTGGTGAGAGAGAACAGATGTTGCGGTGCTATGGGTGGGCACCAATCCCATCCATGAGGGTGGAGCCCTCTGACCCAATCACCTCGTAAAGGTCCCACTTCTTAGTATTGTTATAATGGCAG
>NW_016874931.1:0-358 GCF_001698545.2 Rhinopithecus bieti
AGACACAGACACACTCACACACTCACACACACACACACAGACACAGACACACTCACACACTCACACTCACACTCACACACACACTCACACTCACACTCACACACACATACACACTCACACTCACACACACAGATCCATACACACTCACACTCACACACACAGACACATACTCACACTCACACAGACACATACACACACTCACACACACAGAGACACATACACACTCACACTCACACACATTCACACTCACACACACAGACACAGTCACACTCACACACACAGACACAGACACACTCACACTCACACAGACACAGACACACTCACACTCACACTCACACAGACACAGACACACTCACAC
>NW_016874932.1:0-1133 GCF_001698545.2 Rhinopithecus bieti
GTTGATCTTCAAACCAGTTTCTTTTAGGATTTTTATAAATATCTACTACACATTCACAAACAATTTTTTTTCACAAAAAAATTTCCTTCTGTATACATATTTTGATACACATTTATACATCATTTTAATACTATATAGTATGCAATTATTGGTTGGGGTGTTCCACAGTGTACTTAACCCTTCAAATATGTATGTGTGTACACTTATGTGTTTATAGAAGAAATCCATGTTCTTGGCAGAAAAATCTGAAAATACAGCTTAGCAGAAAAAATTCCTTCATTTCATCATTTAATAAATATTTACTGAGTGTCTATTTTGTGTCATGCAAACTTACAAATCATGCTTTCAAATACCATTTAAAAGCTTGAAGAAAATGCAAAAGAACTGCAAGATAGAAAATATACAGAAGATACGTGAAAAAATTAGTAAAACACAAATCACACGCATGATGAGAGACAGAGGGAGAGAGAGAGGAAGAGATTCCAGAAGTAAGTATATCAAATGTGGGCAGTAGTTATTATTTCCAGGTGGTAGGATTAGGGTGACTTTTATTTTCTTCTGCTTGCCTTTTTTCCCCGTGTTTTTTCTATAATGAACATATGTTACTTGAATACTTGGAAAGTTGTTATTTAAATATTATTTCTACATATTATGTTAAGAGCATATGCATTACCAGACATCTGATTTGCTGCTAAAGTAGAATCTATGAAGGTAGTAAGGCATGGAGTATATGTGGACATTTTTATTGTTTCCATTACTCAATAACAATGGCGCAAATGATTTCACTGCCAGAAGCATTGTTTAAAGATGTGTGTGTATGTGGCACTACACAATTATTCATGCTTGTGTGTGTGTGTGTGTGTGTGTGTATACATATATATATATATAAAATACATATATATATAAAAAATACATAAAATAAATGATGGACAACTAGTATGATACTTTACTTCTTGCCACTAGATCTACCTAGCAGAGAAACAGAGATCAAAGACACATTTTCAAGGAAAAAAAAAAAAACCTGAAAATTCAGATACTATCTTCTGTCTCTTTGTTAAGGCTACCCTTTAAGATGTCTCCTTTCTTTCCTTTTTAACTTTTTATTATGTAAAATCTCGAATATACTAAAAAAT
>NW_016874933.1:0-1038 GCF_001698545.2 Rhinopithecus bieti
CATCTAAGCAATTAGTACATTGTTCATTCATATTAAAATTATTTCCTAATCCAATTTAATTTTGCAACACAGTTTAAGATGCTGACACTAGGAATTTGCTGTTGAAAAGACAGCACATTTCGCCAAAAACAAATCTGAGGCTTATAGTTTTTTAGAAGCCAATTTTCTGCATGAAATTTTAATTACTTTATTTTGTTGAATGTATTTTCTTGAATTTCAGGGAGCATTTGTCATATAATAGAAACATCCTTGGCCATTGTATTGTACTCTTCATGGACAAACTATTTTATATTTTATTATATGAGTATAACTATTCAAAAGTTAAATGATATGATTTTGAAAGACTTTTCTATCTCATTTAAGGCAATGAACTTTGTAATTTTTGTTGGGACCAATTAAATCTAACTCACCCTGTAGTACCTAGATTGTCCTGAATTAACCCAGTAAAGATTTGTTAAATAAATGGAAAATTCAATGAAGAAATGTGGCCAAAACCTAACATAAATTTGGGAAACTATATTTGAGTAATAGCAAATTATTTTAAAAAGCTTGTGCTAGGAAAGATGTAAAGATATAGGATTAGATATGTTTCTCCCTTCTCGCTGTGCCAAAATATGATTGATTCTCTCTCTGTCTCACAGGCATACACACACACAAACATACACACACACACACACACACACACACACCATTTAGACTTTTATCTCACTTTGAGCTTACCCTTATTACTTTCTAATATCTGGAATATGATATGATAACCCAGATATTTGCTCCTAGGTAACATCATTTAACTAAAAATAATTGGACTCATAATTGGTTAAATAAGTTCATTTATTCTGATATATTGCAAAATATTAATATTGCTTGCATGCAATATTCATTGGCAATTTATTTTATAATTTGGGCCCAAGAGGAAATATATCTTGAAGATCCATATTCACTAAAATTTATGTTTTACTTAGACAAAAAAAAGTGCAAATGATGACACACTAGGTATTATGAAACTAATCTCTTTCAAAGAAAAAAGGTTAACTTTTA
>NW_016874934.1:0-2258 GCF_001698545.2 Rhinopithecus bieti
TTTTTTCAAAAATGTAGAGTTGTGTATGCAAAAGGGCATGGCCTCCAGAACCAGTCAGACATGAATTCCTGCTTCTACTATTATTAGCTGTCATAATTGAGATAAATTACTAAACTTACTTTAAGTTAGATTAGTTTCTTAATCTACAAATTAGAAAAATAAGCATGCTTTTCTCCCTCACAGGGTTGCTGGATAATTAAAATAAATAATAAAATGAAATGAAACAAAACAAAATAGAGAAAGCGATTACATTTAAGGCAAAAGAAATATGATTCAGATTTAGTCAACAAAGTAAGAATACTTGAGCAATCTGAGCTTCTCCAAGTCCATACATCTATTCATTCATTTAAAACAATTTTATAACCTGCAATGTGATGAGTACAATACTAGGTACTAGTGATACAACAGTAAATAACGCAGACCAAGATGCTGCCTTGATGGAGCTAACATTCTAGCAATGGAAACAGACAATAAACAACCATATATAAAATGTAATTCCAGGCAGTGATAAGTGCCATGAAGAAACTAAATAAGGGTAAAGGTCTCAGTGCTAGAGGAACATTTCAGATTGTATGGTCAGCATAGGCCTCTAAGGAGATGACATTTGAACAGAGTTATAAATGAGGTGACAAAGTAAGCCAATGGAGTATCCGGCAGAGGTGCTTTAGCCAGAGAAAGACTACCATGTGCATAAACTCTAAAATGGGAATAAGCTTCGTATGTTGAGCAACAACAATGAGGACAGTATGGCAAAAGCAGAGTCAGTGAGGGCATGTTGATAGAAAAGGTAAGGAAGATTGCCAGGGGCCAGATCATGCAGGGATTTGTAAGCTGCTTAGGAGATTGTATTTTACTGTGAACAAAGTGTTGATGAGATATAATCTGATAAATATTTTAAAATCTCAAGCTGTATATTTGGATGAGGGTAGCAAAGATCCCAAATAAGATAGTTGTTTATTTCTTTCTGAATTAAATGTGTGGGCTGGTGTCCTAGCTCTGCTCCATTAAATTGTCAGGACTCGTATGCATGTGTGGTATTCTTTAGTGTCAAGGAACCAGGATCATTATATCCTGTGGCATTCACATAGTTAGGAAGTTGCCTTTATCTTCGTAATTGACAGCATTATGAACAAATTTTACAGAAACAAAGAGGTGAAGAGGTGATTAAGTCTTCCTGAGAGACTAGAGGATATTTCAAAAAGCAAGAGATGATTTAGATTGGGTCTCTGAAGGTTAGAATTTCACAGTGCGGGGAATTAAGAAACAATTACATTTAGATGTATATCAGTGCATGGTGGGTGGGGAGAGAGACATCTATTACGGACAAAATAAAAGTTACATTAAGAAGTGATAGGAGCCGGGCACGATGGCTCAAGCCTGTAATCCCAGCACTTTGGGAGGCCGAGACAGGCGGATCACAAGGTCAGGAGATCAAGACCATCCTGGCTAACCAGGTGAAACCCCGTCTCTACTAAAAAATACAAAAAACTAGCCAGGCGAGGTGGTGGGCACCTGTAGTCCCAGCTACTTGAGATGGTTGAGGCAGGAGAATGGCGTAAATCCGAAAGGCGGAGCTTGCAGTGAGCTGAGATCCGGCCACTGCACTCCAGTTTGGGGGACAGAGCGAGACTCCATCTCAAAAAAAAAAAAAAAAAAGTGATAGCAGACAAAGCAATATTCATATTTTTTTGTTTCTGTTATGTTTAAAGTTCCATGATGAGAAAGGAGATATAAATGATAAAGGGATAGTTTCAATAAGGAGCAATATAAGCATAATAGAGGATATATATGTGTGCATATCCTTACAACAAAGTAAGGTATTCATTATTATGGAGACACAGAAGAGAGAGAGAATGTCTATCTTGTTTACGTGTTGCTCTTTTTTGTTTAAGTGCCTTGACCTGTTCACTTATATGCACCTCAGTAAAATGTGAGCTCCTAGAGGGCAGGGATCATTTATTAACACATATTTATTGAGGTGACAAAAATTGTTTTAGGTGCTGGGATGTATCAGGAAATATAATTTCATTATTTTAAATTTGTAAATTAATTTTTAAATTATATTGCCTTTTTTATTATTTAGCCTTTCCACATTGGAACATGAGAACACCCCTTTAATCATTGGAACATCCTTTTAATCAAGTCACCTTTTATATTTCCAGGAAGCATTTTGAGTTTCTTCACGTAGATCCTAAATTTATTCCTAATGTTCCAATGGATTTTTATATACTTTCTCTTTATAAAGGTACTCTAAATGT
>NW_016874935.1:0-1042 GCF_001698545.2 Rhinopithecus bieti
TATATATATACTAGCAGATAAGTTGTGTAAAATAAGGGTAGGATTTTTCAACCTTCATTTATTTCCAGGTCAAGCTTCCCTTCTTTCCATTAGTCCTTTATCAAGGATGTTATCAAGTCCTTTTTGAAAGGACCAGTGTCAGTTTCAGCATCCCTGTTGGCTTTGAGCATCTATCATTTTAAGAATGAAATCATTCTTCATGGCATATTATGAGCCTTTTTTGTCAGGTAGTTAACTAAACTGGCACCAGTTAACTGTGATCTAAACTTTATATTGACAGATCTGGCAACAGACTGACATTCCTTGCAATAATTTTGGCTGCCCAATCTGAAAAAAAAAATATGTTTGAAATATGATTTATCTTAAGCTGACAGCAGTCTTCATCAGGGTGCCAGCCACTGACAGAGTGAGGGAAAGGACCCAGCATAAAATCCTAGGTGAATATGATTATAAGTCAGGAAGGAAGAATTTAGGACTCCTGTTCCTCAAAGTCATAATTTAATTTAACAACCAAGGTGGAAGGAAAACAAATGTTTCTTAGTAAGCCTCACCATCAACAATATATTTTTCTCCGATACCACATTTGTCTTACCTTGTAAAGCCCAGGATTACCTTCCCCAAGTCTTACAATCATATCTGACACACACCAACTATTCCAGCAGCTCAGTAGAGCCCCTGAAATACAATTATAAGAAAAGATCTAATAAGCCAAAGATTAGCGACAGAAATGTGAGCACTCTTAACTGTTTTTCTTTGGGGCTGATGTGAAAGCCAGAAATGAACCAGCTGAAGGAATAATGATGCAGAAAGAACTGACAAAATTGGAAAGATCCATCACCACAGTCATGGTGCAGAAATGACAGTATCTGGGTAGTAACAGCATCATTTGACCATTAAATCCTAAATTGTTACATCTCTCTTTTCCTAATGAAATACTTTCAGACATTAACAAGAAGCTGTCTAGAACATCACTAATATTTCTTTTTTTTCTTTTTTTTTAATTATACTTTAAGTTCTAGGGTACATGTGTATAATGTGCAGG
>NW_016874936.1:0-1004 GCF_001698545.2 Rhinopithecus bieti
CATTCATTCAGCAAGTATCTATTGAACACCTACTACATCCAAGGCTCTGTGTTTGGTTTGTCTATTCCCACTCTTATCTCAGGTAGTCTCCTTTCAAATAATTCAGAAACATAGATGCTATGAATTCACCAGTTCACACATGGGAAAATTGAGGATTTGTGAAATGAGGTGGCTTTGTTGGGATCATGTGCCTCGTTAAAGGCCGACCTGGAACTCAAACCAGGTCAAAGCCCCTCCAGAAGGCTTTCAATAGTGAAGGGAGAAGTTTAAACATTTTAATGATCCTTCTTTAATGTTTTAGCTTGCATTAGATTTCTCTTATTCCAGTGGCACTTAGAATGTTTTCATTCTATTATTTCCCAAGTCTATCCCTCAAAAAGGATCCCACTGTTGGTTTTCTGTGATTGTTTTTTAATTCAACATGGTCAGTTTTCTAAGCACTTCAAGTCTCCAAAGGTCCCTTGATGGGGCTTACTGGCAATTTCTTTGGGCACCTCACAATTGCATGGTACTTGGTTTACTAATTACCTCCTTTGAGGGAATATCAACGCTCTAGCTAGTCTAAACAGTGCCTTAAGGCTGTTAGGTTTCCCAGGGGCCCCCATTCATTGAAAAAGGCCACAATATGCAAACTCCTGGTTTCCAATATGAGTTGTCACCTCCCACCTAGGATCCAACCACTGCACCTTCCATGGGGCTCTGCATCAGATGCTGGCCACACAGCAGCCTCAACCACTTGAAGAAACAATACTTGATGTCCCTATGGAAACATGACCACAAAACCATTCCTCAGTCTGCACAAACATAGATTTGCATTGATGCCAGAGCTAGGAAGAAAAGGTCTTTATTCAGCAATATTCAGGTTTCAGCTATGCGTCTGGCTCTGTGATCAGTGTTGGGAAGCATATGAAAGTTCCCCAGAGAGGCTAAAGTCTTAACAATAAGGGACATGGGGCCGGGCGCGGTGGCTCAAGCCTGTAATCCCAGCACTTTGGGAGGCCGAG
>NW_016874937.1:0-1428 GCF_001698545.2 Rhinopithecus bieti
TAGGAGTAACTATGGCTCAAACTTCATAAATAGTAATGATGTTTGCAAATTTTAAGCTTCAAACTGCTCTCCTTATGGTTCAGAAAGATACATTTTTTTTTCCTGGAAAGAAAAGCCCAGAAAACCAAATGTCTTTAAAAAAAAAAAAATCACTGCTTTAATAGTCAGACTGTAGAATTTAGTGGCCAGCAGTGACCCAAAGTGGTAATTTTTCAAGCCCTGACATTTATTTAATGCCTTTAGTATGGTTATATAAAAGTGTTTCACATGCACACTATTAATATTTAGGTGCCAGGTGGCTGCTATGCATAGTGTTTTATTATTTATGGGTCTGTTTCTCCGGTTCACAGGGAGATGAGTGGCTGTCATTGACCCAAGAAGGATTCTTTTAACATCATACATTAATTTCTTCACAGAAAGAATAACATTACCTTATAGTTTGGTGGTAGAGCAAAACATATTAATTTTCTAGATAGGATCAAGAGAATCATATGGCAATTGTGCATCTGTAGCTAGTGAGGACTATGAGCTTGCGCATATTGCTTAGTGTCTCTGAGACTCGGTTTCATCATCTGTCCAATGGGAATGTTAATGATATTTTTTGAAGGAACATATGCCAAATACCTGTCAGAGTACTTTGAAAATAGAACATGCTTCGAATTAGTTTCCGACCTTCTTCCATGAGTCTCAGTTTTCTCATCTGAAAAACCAGTGGGTTAAGTGTGGAATGTCGAGTAGTTTCATTCCATATGATAAATCCAAGCAGTTGATATGAACTGCTTACAGCGTTCATGAAAAAGGTTTGAAACCCGATGTGGGAATATCATGAAAACGCTAAGTAGTTGATTCTTGTGTACCTTGGATAAAGGAAAAAAGTGGCTGCACATGTGCCGCTGCCTGTTTCTCAGCTCTCCCAGATACAAAAGCCTCTGGTTTTGAACTTGACCTTTGTGTTCATGAACTACCTTGGGTAGAATTAAGGAAACCTAATTAGGATCTTTGTTGCTAGCACTTTAAAGCGTTACTAATAACATTCAAATACAGCCTGGCAATTTCCCTAGTCGGTTTAGTCAGTTTAGGGACTCTTATTCACAGACATTGCACAGAAGCTTACCTTGCCAACTTTTGACCAGTGAAGCTCTAACTCAAAGGCCAGTATTTGAATATTTGCCAGTAAAAACAACTCTGTGGAGTTTTATTACCTTATATATTCCAAAGGAGCCAGGATAAGATCTCTGCTTATCTTATTTCTATAAACCATTCCACGCACCTCACTTCACTCCTCTGAATTTCTTAGGAAGAGAACAAAGAACAATACAGTTGGAAGAAATTAGATGTCAACAATCCAATTGTTAATAAATATAACTAAGAGTGGAATTTCAGAAATTAAATATATTATTAGATATAACTGCTAAATTTGTTCAAACT
>NW_016874938.1:0-929 GCF_001698545.2 Rhinopithecus bieti
CCTTTTCACCATAGGCCTCCATTCACTCCCAAATATCCCTTTGCAGATTCCACAAAACAGTGTTAGCAAACTGCTCCATGAAAAGAAAGGTGTAACTCAAGAGATGAATTTACACATCACAAAGAAGTTTCTCAGAAAGGTTCTTTCTAGTTATTGTCTGAGGATATTTCCTTTGTCACCATATCTTCAATGCAATGCAAAATATCTCATCTCCAATTTCCCAAAACAATGCTAAAAAACCGCTGCATGGAAAGAATCGTGTAACTCTGTGAGATGAATTAACACATAACACAAACAGTTCCTCTGAATCCTTCTTTCTAGTTATTATATGAGGTTATTTCCTTTTCCACCATAGTCTTTGATGCACTCCCAAATATCCCTTCTCAGACACCATAAAACAGTGATACCGAAGAATTCCCTCAAGAGAAACATTTAACTCTATGAGATGAATGCACACTTCACAAAAGAGTTTCTCAGAAAGCTTCTCTCAAGTTTTTACCTGAAGATATTTAATATTTCACCATTGGACTCCATGCACTCCAAAATATCCCGTTTCAGTCTTCACAAAAACAGTGTTAGCAAAATGCTTATGAAAAGAAAGGTGTAACTCTATGAGGTGAATTCACCTATCACAAAGTTTCTCAGGAAGCTTCTTTCTAGTCTTTTTCTGAGGATATTTCCTTTGTCACCATAAGTTTCAATACACTCTGAATTAACCCGTTGCAGATTCCAAGAAAACAGTGTTAGCAAACTTGTCAATGAAAAAAACATTGTAACACTGTGAGATGAATTCACACATTACAAAGAAGTTTCTCAGAAAGTTTCTTTCTACTTTTTATCTGAGGATATTTCTTTTTTCACAATAGGCCTAAATGTGCTGCCATATGTCCCTTTGCCAATTCCATGAAAACAGTGTTAACAGACTGCTA
>NW_016874939.1:0-1041 GCF_001698545.2 Rhinopithecus bieti
CCAGGATATATATGTGCAGAACGTGCAGGTTTGTTACATAGGTATACACTTTCCATGGCGGTTTGCTGCGCATATCAATCCGCCATCTACGTTAGGTTTTTCTCCTAATGCTATCCCTCCGCTTACCCCCCACCCCACAACAGGCTCCAGTGTGTGACTTTCCCTTCCCTGTGCCCATAATTCTTATTGTTCAGCTCTCATTTATGAGTCAGAACGTGTGGTGTTTTGTTTTCTGTTCTTGTGTTAGTTTGCTGAGAATGATGGTTTCCAGCTTCATACATGTCCCTCAAAGGGCATGAACTCATTCTTTTTTATGTCTGCATAGTATTCCATGGTGTCTACGTGCCACATTTTCTTTATCCAGTTTAAAATTGATGGGCATTTGGGTTGGTTCCAAGTCTTTGCCACTGTGAATAGTGCTGCAATAAACATAGGTGTGCATGTGTCTTTACAGTAGAATGATTTATAATCCTTTACGTATATCCTCAATAATGGGATTGCTGGGCCAAATGGTATTTCTGGTTCTAGATCCTTGAGGAATCGCCACACTGTCTTCCACAGTGGTTGAACTAATTTACACTCCCACCAACAGGGTAAACGCATTCCTATTTCTCCACGTCGTCTCCAGCATCTGTTGTTTCCTGACTTTTTAATGATCACTATTCCCACTGGCATGAGACAGCATCTCATTGTGGTTTTGATTTGCATTTCTCTGATGACCAGTGATGATGAGCTTTTTTTCATATGTTTGTTGTCTGTATAAATGTCTTCTTTTGAAAAGTGTCTGTTCATATTCTTTGCCCACTTTTTGATGGGTTTTTTTTTTTTTTGTAAATTTGTTTAAGTTCTTTGTAGATTCTGGATATTAGCCGTTTGTCAGATGGATAGATTGCAAAAATTTTCTCCCATTCTATAGGTTGCCAGTTGACTGTGATGATAGTTTCTTTCACCGTGCAGAAATTCTTTAGCTTAGTTAGATCCCATTTGTCAATTTGGGCTTGTATTGCAATTACTTTTTGTGTTTTAGTCATGAAATCTTTG
>NW_016874940.1:0-1038 GCF_001698545.2 Rhinopithecus bieti
CTCAGCTCACTCCAGCCTCCCCTCCCGGGTTCAAGCAATTCTCATGTCTCAGACTTCCAAGTAGCTGGCATTATAGGCATGCGCCACCACGCCCAGCTAATTTTGTATTTTGGTGGAGACAGAGTTTCACCACATTGGCCAGGCTGGTCTCAAACTTCTAGCCTCAAGTGATTCACCTGCCTCAGCCTCGTGAAGTACTGGGATTACAGGTGTCAACCATTGCACCCAGGTCCTATTTTGTTCTGTTTTCCTTATGGCTATGATTGCCATAGTTTTTTGGACCTAAAACCAGTATGAATGTGTGTATGTATAAGTGTATATGTGTGTATAAATACACACATATATACAAGAGTGTTTAGCAAGATAGACTATTTGAAATTAGAATCTTCATAGAAAATCAGAGAACTATGGTCATCCAACCTGTGCTTTTCAACCAATTTAAATGGTCTACACTTAGTAGGTAATTAAAAAAATTTCTTTTGGTTTGATTTTCATTAAATGGTGCTGTGAAAATAGGGAGGATATACAATGATTTGGTTAAGAAAGCTATAGGATGTAGCAATACTTGAAAGACAGCCAGGCGTGGTGGCTCACACATGTAATTCTAGCACCTTGAGATGGTTGGATCACTTGAGGTCAGGAGTTTGAGACCAGCCTGGCCAACATGGTGAAACCCCGTCTCTACGAAAAATACAAAGATTAGCCAAGTATGATGGTGCACACCTATAGTCCCCGCCACTTGGGAGGCTGAGGTGGGAGAATCACTTGAACCTGGGAGGTGGAGGTTGCAGTGAGTCGAGATTGCACCATTGCACTCCAGCCTGGGAAACAGAGCAAGACTCAAAAAAATAAAAAATAAAAAAAATGAGGAAATCTGTGCCTCTAAGAAAAACAGATAATCAGTAAGTACATTTCTTTTTCCAAATAAAATGTTCTTTAAAATATAGTAATTAAGGACTGGGCACTGCTCACACTTGTAATCCCACTGCTTTGGTAGGCCAAGGCAGGGGGATCGCTTGAGGCTGAGAGTTCAAGACC
>NW_016874941.1:0-1043 GCF_001698545.2 Rhinopithecus bieti
GGGCTCGGGGCGCGTCGCGCCACGGGGTAGCGGCCGCTGGGCCTCACCGAGTAGGAGGCCCCGCCGCCCGGGCCCCCGGGGCTGCGCTGCGCTGAAATGGAGCTCAGCTCACCGAGGCTGCTGAAGAGCCTGCGGAGGGAGAGGGGTCAGCGCCAGGTGAGGGGCGCACAGCCAAGGGGGGACGGGCGGAAGGGAGCGGGCAGGGTCCAGGAGGAAAGGGGCTGGGGCTGGGGCTGGCGGGAGTAGCCCGGCCAGAGGAAGAAATAAGGGTGGGATCCTATGGTTACCCTGGCCCTTTCGTTTGGCCCCTGGGACCAGAGCCAGTGACTGGCTGGAATATGAGGAATGACTGGTGGCCCCCTCCACTCCATCCAGGCTCCAAGTGCAGCCCAACCAAAAGAAAAGACAGCCTCTCATGGCAAAGGGCTGGCTTCTCCCTCCTGCCAGCGTCCGACACAGGCTCTGGGCATGGCGGGATCCACAGATGCCCTGGATGGTAAGACTTGGGCAGTACCCTTCACTGCCCACCCCCCACACAGCTCTGCTCTCATGAGAAGACCCAGGGGACCCTGGGCTAGTTCCAGGGACAGCTGAGTCGTGATAAAGGCTGGCAGCAGTACGAGGTTGAACAGGTCCGTGACACAGGAGACAGACACCAGGCAGGGCTCGTACCCGTATGGAGCAGCAGCACATGCAGGGCAGGTGTGAGGCCGTGCACACCCACAACACAAAGGCAGCCTCCTGCACAGACAGCACACAACAGCAGCAACGGTGCCCACACGCATTACAGACATGCCGCAGTGGCAGCAGCACACACACGCAGACACGCAACACGCACACATGCACGCACGCACACACGCAAGAACCGACAGCAGCTCACTTCCCAGCCTCACCTGACAGGACCCTAGAGCTCTAGCCCCTCCTTGGCTCTGCCGTGGTGGGAGGCCTACCTGAGGTGATAGCTCCACAGAAAACCCACTCCCATGTCCCCCCATTCCCATCCCTATCCCCACTGGGTCAGGGGAAGCCTCAAGGGGCTGTCA
>NW_016874942.1:0-2083 GCF_001698545.2 Rhinopithecus bieti
TTTCCAAGAGTACACTTATTTTGGGATGGCTTAATTTATTCATAATACATTTAATTAATTAGTTTATGATTTATATTACTTAATCTATCCCCAATATAAAGATTAAGATTTGGAAAGAGGCAAGAATGCCTACTATTTGTATGACTGCTCAACAATGTATGAGTCTATAAATTTAAGATGTTGTAATTTAAAATAGATGAGTCTATTGAAATCAATGGAGAATAAAACACCTACTTTCCTAACAGATTTAGTAACTGAAACTCAGAGCCAACAGAAGAAGACCAAGAAAGTTATAGGATTAAAAAAAAAATTGGTAAGCACTTAAAACTGGAAGAAAAACAAACAAACAAACAAACAAACCTGGTGCTAGAGCTATTTCTTAGACCATCCTGACTTTTCAACAAATTATTTTAAAATGGTTTATTTCCCCGCTTATATTGTTCTTGGTACTAAGCACAATTATTTCCTTTAAAATTTAATAGATCTTAGATTCAATTTAAAGTTTTTTATTTTATTTAATTTATTATTTGAGAAAGGATCTTGCTGTGTCATCCAAACTGGATTACAGTGGCACGTCCTCAGCTCACTTTGCAACCTCCACCTCCTGGGTTCAAAGGATTCTCCTGCCTCAGCCTACTAAGTAGCTGGGACTACAGGTGCCTGCGACCACACCCGGCTGATTTTGTATTTTAGTAAAGGTGGGATTTTGCCATATTGGCCAGGAGGGTCTTGAACTCCTGACCTTAAGTGATCTGCTGCCCTCCACCTCACAGTGCTGGGATTACATGGGATTACAGGCATGAGCCATGGTGACCCGCCTAAAGTTATTAAACAGTAGTTTTTTCTTTTGTTTACTTCTGGGTCCTATTTTGATGCCCTGTGATGCTCAATGTTCTCATAGTACCCTTTAATTTCTGAGTCATTTCAAATAACTAGGAGGATATTGAATGTACTCAACATGAAGAAATGATAAATGTTTAAGAACAGATAGATATGCCTATTACCCTGATCGGATCACTAAACTATATATTGTAACATCACTCTGCATGCCATGAATTTGTACAATTATTGTGCCAAACTAAGAAAGTAAATTCAAAACGGAAAAAAAGCATATAAATTTCTCTTCACTTCCACTATCTTGTTGAATGACAATAGCCAAACAAATACACCATTATTTCTAATATACTAATAAATGTTAAACATCTTCATCTTCCAAGGTAATATATTTGGGTTTTAATTGGATCATTGGAGGGCAATAATGAGAAGGATTAGTTTCTTCTTGTCGTGAAAGATTAATGGCTTACTTACACATACGGACCTTTTCTGCATAGATTCAATTTTCAAGATCCATTTTAAATACTACCTCTTCTATGAAGCCTTTTCCTTCTATACAGTGACCACACACCCTTGTTTGAACCTTGGGACTCATCATAATTAATAGCACCCCTATCCCCCCGAAACAGAATTTTCATGTTCTATTTGTCTGATTAATTATGTGGTCATACTCCTACCCTAGAAATTGAAAATGAGAATCACAGCTGATCTTATTTTTTGCATTACCACCCTACATTATTAATGCTTATATTTTAGAATATGTTTAGTTTGTAATTTGACTGCCATGGTTTCATGATTTTATATCCTACATAATATATCTTTATCATGTTACCTTAAAGACAAATATTTACCATTATATATATTTACAACTTTACTTGCATACAGATACAGTGCAGTAAAGGTATTTGATAAATTTTGAATAAACTAGTGGCTTTAGTTTCAAAGATAGTTCTTTGTAGTAAGTTATAAGTTTTCCTACTTGTTAAAGTTTATTAAATATATGTGTAATGGTCTTGTTTATTCAAGCTATAAATGCTTAGCTTTTAAAATTCTTTATAAATTATCCCTCCAGAAATAACCTGTTGGATATTTCTATGAAACAGTGCCAAATAAAATCTATAAATATTCATAATGTTAATAATTTATTAAGCATTTTAAATTATGAGTCAATCTAAACATATTTTAGTGGCATGTCATTATAACAGACACAATGGGAGAAAATTTTAATTCCCCTCACCAATAAACCTCT
>NW_016874943.1:0-1735 GCF_001698545.2 Rhinopithecus bieti
AACTTACTTAGGAATTGATATGGTTTAGATATGGTTTCCCCTCACCAAAAATTATTCTGGATTTCAATCTCCAATATGGCAGTGTTGGGAAGTGAGACCTAGTGAGAGAAGTTTGAGTCATGGGGGCAGATTCCACATGAATAGATCAATATCCTTCTGTGGGGTTAAGTTCTTCCTCTCACAGAAATGGCTTAATTCCCAAAAGAATGGGAATTAAAAGAATATGGCTCCCTAATTCTATTCTTTGCTCTTTCACCATGTGATCCCTTTACATACATCTGCTCCTGTTCTGTTTTCTGTCATGAAGGAAAGCAGTCTGAGGCCCTGACCAAGAAAGATGCAGCTGCACAATCTTGGACTTTTCAGCTACCAGAATTGTGAGCCAAATAAACCTTTTTTTCTTATAAAATATCCCACCCTAACTAACTAGTCTGTGACAGCAACACAAAGTGGAATACGAAAGCTAGTACTGAGGAGTGGAGTATACCTACACAGATATCTGAAAATGTGGAAGTGGCTTTGGATTGAGTGACATGTAGTAGCTGAATGAATTTGGAAGAGCAGGGTGGAAAAATCCTATATTGCAGTGAATAGAGCACTAATGGAGATTCTGTTAGGGGCTTAGAAGATGAACTGGGACTTCTTAGATAATTATTAAGGGAATGTGACCAAAATGCTGTTAGGAGTATAGACAGTGAAAGCCATTTTGACAAGGACTCAAATGGAAATAAGGAGAAAATTATTGGACACCTGAGCAAAAGTCACACTTTTTATACCTTACCAAAGAACTTGGCTGCATTATCCATGGCCTAGGACTTGGTGGAAGGCCAATTTAAGAGTGATGAATATTTGGCAGAACAAATTTCTAAGCAGAAAATCATTCAGACAGCTGATTTTTTACTTTTAACTTCAAATAGTTAAGATTTAGGAGCACAGGCATAATCTAAAGTTATAATTTATTAGGATTTGGCATATTCCAAGCCTGGACATGTGGTAGAAAATGAAAAAGAATTTTCAGGAGAGTAATCCAAGGTTGTGACAGTGCAACCACTTGCTAAAGAGATTAACAAAGATAAAAGGAACTTAAGTGTTAATGCTCAAAACAATGAAGGAAAGGCCCTAGAGTTATTTCAGAAATCTTTGAGGTTGCGTCTCCCATGGAAGGCCCAGAGGCCTAGTAGGACCAAACTGTTTCAAGGAACAAATTGAGATGCTAGTGCCCTGTGCTGCCTTGAAACTCTGCTCCCCACATTTTGGCCACACTAACTGGAACAGCTGTGGTTTACATTGACAAAAAGAGTCAAATTCTGTAAAATATTTGAAGAAATTTATTATGAGCCAAATTTATTATGACCATGGCCCATGACACAGCCCTCAGGAGGCCCTGAGAACATATGTCCATGGTGTTTGGGGTACAGCTTGGTTTTATATATTGTAGGGAGGCATAAGACATCAATCAAGTACATTTAAGAAGTACATTGGTTTGGTTCAGAAAGGCGGGACAACTCAAAGCAGGGGCTTCCAGGGTAAAAGTAAATTTAAACATTTTCTGGTTGACAATTGGTTGAGTTTATCTGAAGACCTGGGATGAAAGAAAATGTTCAGGTTAAGATAAAGAATTGTGGAGACCAAGTTTTATCATGCAGAGGAAGCTCTCAGCAGACTTCAGAGAGAGCAGGTTGTAAAATGTTTCTTATCGGACTTAAAAGGGTGCCTGGCTCTTAGTTGATTATCT
>NW_016874943.1:5127-7182 GCF_001698545.2 Rhinopithecus bieti
ACCTCTTCTTAATTGAGAACCTGAATATTGGATCTTCTGAGAACATCAGAAGAAGGCTTCCCTTGCCATCCACACTGCAGCAAAACTTCAGGACCTTGAATGCTGGGTTCATAATTTCACAACTGAGAAGGGTCCCTCCACACTCTTGTAACCGTACATCTAGACCAAACTAAAATAGAGTCACTCTTGCTAAATGTAACATAATCAAACTAAGACTTTAAGGAAACAAGCAAATCTTAGAAAAGACCAGGTTTTTGTATTTTTTTCTCCTGTAAACAGTACCTTCCAACATAAGGAGGTACCCTCTACTCTAACACTTGCAAATAATAATAATAATAATAATAATAATAATAATAACCTGACGTCCTTGTTTTCACCTTACAAAACACACTGCTCTGCTATTTCCTAGTGGGTTTCAAGATGAAATAAGTACTTTTACAGTGGTGACAGTGAAATCAATGACTAAAGTTTTGGTCAATCTCCCACAATTTAGAGAATGACCAAAAGGGGGGAATTGTTAAATCAAGTTTATCCTAAATTGATGGGATCAATCATACTCCAAAACTTGACATCGCACAATATATCCATGTAACAAACCTACACATGTACCTCCACTATAGAAAGCCATGTGGTGGCTCTTAAAAAAAATAAACATAGAATTACCGTATGGCCCAGAAATTCCACTTCCGGGTATATACATGTCTCAAATAATTAAAAACAGAGACTCAAATAGATATTTGTACAGCAATGTTCACAGCAGCATTACTCATAATAGCCCAAAAGTGGAAGAAATCCAAATACCCAAGGACAGATAAATGGATAAACAAAATGTGCTATATACATACAATGAATATTATTCAGGCTTCAAAAGAAAATGGAGTTTTAATACATGTTACAATATGGATTAAACTTGAAAACGTTATGCTAAGTGAAAAAAGCCAGACACAAAAAGATAATTTGTGTTTTATTTTACACATATGTGGTTTCTAGTGTAGTCAAATTCACAGAATAAAATATGTAAAGGTGGTTTCCAAGGTCTAAAGGGAGGGATAAATGGGAAGTTTTTGATTAACGGTACGGGGTTGCAGTTTGGGAATATAAAACTCTTCTTAAGAGGAATGCTTGTGATGGTTGCACAATGACGTGCAAGTACTTAGGTGCCACTATACTGTTCATTTAGAAACAGTTAAAATAGTACAAGTTATGCATACTCTATGGTAACTTTTTAAGGATATTAAGGCAATTCTATGAGCAACCTTATGCCAATTAATTTGACAACTTAGATGAAATGGATAAATTATTTGAAATACAGAAACTAGTAAACTCAAAAAATACATAATATGAATAAACTTATAGCTATTTAGTAAATTAAAATTTTAGGGAAAAATCTTACCAAGAAAACACTGAGTCAAATTCCCCACTGATGGATTTTACCAAATATTTAATACCAATTCTACTTTAACTTGTCCAAATAATGAATCAGAGGAAGTATTTCTCCAACCATTTTATGAGAAAAGCACCACCCTGTCAACCTAAAGGGAAGAAGCCAAAGCAAAATTAATATAAGGAGAGAGTCTATTTGGGCCAAACTTGAGCATTGCAACCCTGGAACATATATTAAAGTTGCCGAATGTGCACTCTGATTAACAGCAGTTACACTTGGCTTTTTAAAGACAAAAAATGGGTGACAGGGAATAAGCTAATACAGTATTGTTTTTCAGGAATTCTCAGTGGTTTACAGAAATAATATTGATTAATGATTGGCTGTGTATTACTAAACTATAAGATGTGGATTACAATGTCTTGCATGAATTAGGTGAATTTTATAGCTACTTGTAACAGTAGCATGCACTTTCAAGAAATAAATACGTAGCTTCAAGGGGAAAGTGAAACATGATTTCTGTTGCATTTAATGTCTCTCTGGACCTGTTAACTAAAATAATTTGCATTCCTCAGATAGAAGTTATTTTCTTTCCTTAACCCTGGTACTGAAATCAGCCAAAGGCATTATAAGAAAGGAAAATAAAAAGAAAAACTATAGATAAGTATCCCATA
>NW_016874944.1:0-929 GCF_001698545.2 Rhinopithecus bieti
AGAAAACTGAAACTGGACTCCTTCCTCACACCTTATGCAAAAATTAACTGAAGATGGATTAAAGACTTAAACGTAAGACCTAAAACCACAAGAACACTAGAAGAAAACGTAGGGAATACCATTCAGGACATAGGCATGGGCAAAGACTTCATTACTAAAACACCAAAAGAAATGACAACAAAAGCCAAAATTGGCATATGGGAGCTAATTAAACTAAAGAGCTTCTGCACAGCAAAAGAAACTATCATCAGAGTGAACAGGCAACCTACAGAATGGGAGAACATTTTGCAATCTCTCCATCTGACAAAGGGCTAATATCCAGAATCTACAAAGAACTGAAACAAATTTACAAGAAAAAAACAACCCATCAAAAAGTGGGCAAAGGTTATGAATAGACACTTCTCAAAAGAAGACATTTCTGTGGCCAACAAATGTATTTAAAAAAGCTCATTGGCCGGGCGCGGTGGCTCACGCCTGTAATCCCAGCACTTTGGGAGGCCAAGCCAGGCGGATCATGAGGTCAGGAGATTGAGACCATCCTGGCTAACACGGTGAAACCCCGTCTCTACTAAAAATACAAAAAACTAGCCGGGCGAGGTGGCGGACACCTGTAGTCCCAGCTACTCGGGAGGCTGAGGCAGGAGAATGGCGGGAACCTGGGAGGCGGAGCTTGCAGTGAGCTGAGATCCAGCCACTGTGCTCCAGCCTGGGCGACAGGGCGAGACTCCATCTCAAAAAAAAAAAAAAAAAAAAAAGCTCATCATCACTGGTCCTTAGAGAAATGCATATCAAAACCACAATGAGATACCATCTCACGCCAATTAGAAAGACGATCATTAAAAAGTCAGGAAACAACAGATGCTGGAGAAGATATGGAGAAACAGAAACACTTTTACACTGTTGGGAGTGTAAATTAGTTCAACCATTGT
>NW_016874945.1:0-1429 GCF_001698545.2 Rhinopithecus bieti
TGGAGTTTCTCTCTTGTTGCTCAGGCTAGAGTGCAATGGTGGGATCTCAGCTCACAGCAACCTCCACCTTGCGGGTTCAAGCAATTCTCCTACGTTAGCCTCCTGAGTAGCTGGGATTACAGGCATGCACCACCACACCCAGCTAATTTTGTATTTTTAGTAGAGACGGGGTTTCTCCCTGTTGGTCAGTTTGGTCTCGAACTCTCATCATCAGGTGATCTGCCCACCTCGGCCTCCCAAAGTGCTGGGATTACAGGTATAAACTACAGCGCATGGCCTTTTTTTTTTTTTTTTTTTTGAGACTTCGAGATGGATTCTTGCTCTGTCACCAGGCTGGAGTGCAGTGGTGCGATCTCGGCTCATTGCAACCTACACCTCCTGGGTTCAAGCGATTCTCCTGCCTCAGCCTACCAAGTAGCTGGGACTACAGGCACATGCCACGACGCCCAGTTAATTTTTGTATTTTTAGTAGAGACAGGGTTTGACCATGTTGCCCAGGATGGTCTCAATCTCTTGACATTGTGATCGTCCCGCCTCAGCCTCCCAAACTGCTGGGATTACAGGTGTGAACCACTGTACCCGGCTGAAATCACATTCCTACTAAAAATACAAAAATTAGCCAAGCGTGGTGGCGTGTGCCTATACTCCCAGCTACTCAGGAGGCTGAGGCAGGACTGAGCCGAGATCCTGCCAGTGCACTCCAGGCTGGGCGACAGAGCGAGCTTCCATCCAAAAAAAAAAAGAAAGAAAGAAGAAAGAAAGGAAGGGAGGGAGGGAGGCAGAGAAAGAAAAGGAAGGAGGCATCTCTGGGACCACATGATCATTTCAGCATCACCTCACCTCTTCTCCCCTCCCCATTCACGGCAAGGTTGTGGTTCTGTACAGACTTTCTGCTTTGATCCAGGAACATGCTACTCCAGGACACAGGCTGTAGTAGACCAAGGGAGTGTGGAGGACTGAGGGAAGCTTCATCCATCTGGATTTAGTGAGGTCCTAGGGGCTCCACCCTATAACTGGCAGAGACATAATTTTTTTTTTTTTTTTTTTTTGAGAAGGAGTCTTATTCTTGTCGCCCAGGCTGGAGTGCAATGGCGCAATCTCAGCTCACTGCAACCTCCATCTCCCAGGTTCAAGCAATTCTCCTGCCTCAGCTTCCTGAGTAGCTGGGATTACAGGGACCCCCCACCCACCCCAGCTAAATTTTTTTTTTTTTTTTTGAGACGGAGTCTCACTCAGTCGCCCAGGCTGGAGTGCAGTGATGTGATCTCGGCTCACTACAACCTCTTCCTCCTAGGTTCAAGCGATTCTCCTGCCTCAGCCTCCTGAGTAGCTGGGACTACAGGCACATGCCACCATACCTGGCTAATTTTTTTTTTTTAAATAGAGGTGGGGTTTCACTGTGTTAGCCGGGATGGTCTCAATCTCCTGA
>NW_016874946.1:0-2090 GCF_001698545.2 Rhinopithecus bieti
AGGCCATTCTCCTGCCTCAGCCTCCCGAGTAGCTGGGACTACAGGCGCAGACCACCTCACCTGGCTAGTTTTTTTTTGTATTTTTAGTAGAGACAGGGTTTCACCGTGTTAGCCAGGATGGTCTCGATCTCCTGACCTCATGATCTGCCCGTCTCGGCCTCCCAAAGTGCTGGGATTACAGGCTTGAGCCACCGCGCCCGGCCGGAAGAAAGTTTTAACAAGTTTTTTCTTTTTTGTGTGTGGAGACAGGGTCCGGCTCTATCGCCCAGGCTGGAGTGCAGTGGTGCAATCACAGCTCACTGTAGCCTCGAACTCCTGGGCTCAAGCAATCCTCCTGCCTCAGCTTCCTGAGTAGCTAGGACTATGTAGATGTACACCCCACCACACTGGATAATTATTTTG
Source organism: Rhinopithecus bieti (assembly GCF_001698545.2). NCBI lineage: Eukaryota > Metazoa > Chordata > Mammalia > Primates > Cercopithecidae > Rhinopithecus > Rhinopithecus bieti. The sequence goes on from NW_016874946.1 coordinate 403, forward strand.
TTTATTTATTTATTTTTTTGGTAGAGATGGGGTCTTGCTGTATTGCCCAGGCTGGTCTTGGACTTCTGGCCTCAAGTGATCCTCCTGCCTCAGTCTCCCAAAGTGTTGGAATTACAGGCATGAGGCACCATGCCTGGACAGTTTTAACAATTTTCAAGAAGTCTTTATGTAGTGTGCATACCTGAGTAATCTTGATTTTCTTTTCTTTCTGTCACCCAGGCTGGAGTGCAGTGGCGTGATCTCTGTTCACTGCAACCTCTGCCTCCTGGCTGAAGCAATTCTCTTGCTTCAGCCTCCAGCGTAGCTGGGATTACAGGCTACAGCGTAGCCTGCCATCATGCTCAGCTATTTTTTTTTTTTTTTTTGAGATGGAGTCTTGCTCTGTCGTCCAGGCTGGAGTGCAGTGGTGCCATCTCGGCTTACTGCAAGCTCCGCCTCCCAGGTTCATGCCATTCTCCTGCCTCAGCCTCCCGAGTAGCTGGGACGACAAGCGCCCACCACCACACCTGGCTAATTTTTGTAATTTTAGTAGAGATGGGGTTTCACTGTGTTAGCCAGGATGGTCTCGATCTCCTGACCCCGTGATCCGGGCTCCTCATCATTTTTAATAGCTCCCCACACCGTCTTTGGCCTTGCTGGCAAAACTCTAGGGTGGGGTGACTTGAGATAAGGCCCACAGATTGAGGCTACTGCACAAACCATTTTGTACTTGTTCTTGAGGAGGTAAGCACAAAATTGTTGTTGTTATGTTGGTGCAAAAGTAATTGTGAGGTTTGCCATTAAAAGTCATTGCAAAAACTGCAATTACTTTTGCACCTACCTAATAATTTTTTTTTTTCTTTTTTTGAGATCGGCTGTCACCCAGGCTAGAGTGTAGTGGTGCACTCTCAGCTTACTGCAGCTTATACCTCCTGGGCTCAATTAATCCTCCTGCCTCAGCCTCCAGAGTAGCTGGGACTACAGGTGTGTACCATCATGCCCAGCTAATAAGCATAAAAAATAAAGGAAAGCATTTAGATACTTTTACAGCAATTCGATGGAGTCATTTTATGTCTGTTGACTCTAATAATAAATATCAAAATGGGGCTTCATTTTGTGTATCTTTGTCCTTAATTTCATTTCTGCTAGTACTGTCTTTTAATGTATTTTATAAAACATCAGTTTGTAAGAGATTCGGGGAAAACTGGCCTTCTATCATAAACAGTTCGAGAAACATTGCAGAGAACCAAGGGATAAACCAGAAGTATTTTGGGAAAGAGGTATCAGTCTTTGCCAAACATAGATGGAGTTTATGAAGCAAAGGTTCAAAGGTTCCTCACCATAAACAGAGTGGTCCAAACCAATGATCTCTAGTGAGTGGTGTTCTTCAGAGCAATGCTTCTCAAACACATTTGTCTCATGACTCCCTGTACACTTAAAAAAACTCAATTTCCAGTTTTCATTGCTAGGATATAGAAATGCAATTGGTTTTAAAATATTTTCCTTCCTTCCTTCCTTCCTTCCTTTCTTCCTTTTTTTCTTCCCTTTCTTTTTCTTTCTTTTTTTAGACGAAGTCTTACTCTGTCTCCAGGCTGGAGTGCAGTGGCACAATCTCGGCTCACTGCAACCTCCGCCTCCCAGGTTCAAACAATTCTCCTGCCTCAGCTTCCTGAGTAGCAGGGACTACAGACATGTGCCACCACGCCCAG
>NW_016874947.1:0-924 GCF_001698545.2 Rhinopithecus bieti
AATATATATATTTATATATGTACATATTTTATATGTATATCTATATATCTGTGTGTTTGTGTGTGTGTGCAAAATAGGAGCAAGAGATTTGAATATCATGCTGAGATACAGTTGAAGTATTTATTTCCACTTTAGGCTTAGATTTAGAGTACTATATTATTTGTTGCATGCTTTAGAAAATGACTGAAGTTTTATGTGATTTTCTTTAATAGTTTCCCACATTCTAGCTTACTCAGTAGAAGAAAATTTAGTGACAGAAGCTTTTGTTTTTTGTTTTAATCTAAATCATTTTTTTTTTTTTTTTTTCTGGAGAAAGCTCTAAATTAGGAGGCTAAAATAATACCTTTTCCCTTAAAATGTATTAAAAGGCAGGTCACGGTGGCTCACGCCTGTAATCCCAGCACTTTGGGCAGCCAAGGCCAGCAGATCTCCTGAGGTCAGGAGTTCGAGACCAGCCTGACCAACAAGGAGAAACCGTGCCTCTACTAAAAACACAAAATTAGCCAGATGTGGTGGTGCATGCCTGTAATCCCAGCTACTTGGGAGGCTGTGGCAGGAGAATCACTTGAACCCAGGAGGCAGAGGCTGCAATGAGCCAAGATCGTGCCAATGCACTCCAGCCTGGGCAATAAGAGTGAAACTCCATCTCAAAAAAAAAAAAAAAACTGGTATTAAAATACGTTTTCCATTTTATCCTGACATAGTAGAAATCATCTATGATTTGACAGAGTTGCAAAATAAGTGTAAAGCATAACTTTTCTAGATTTAAAAGAGCAAAACTGTATATAATATTAAAAGATAATAAGTTTTAATGTAAGCTTTTACTATGAGTTTTTTTAATCACATGTATTTGAATTTAGGTAAAATTAGATATACTTATGAAATATTATTAAACTATGACTTGAAAAGATAGTTATGTTTTTA
>NW_016874948.1:0-1454 GCF_001698545.2 Rhinopithecus bieti
TTTTTTATTTTATTTATTTATTTTTTTATTATACTTTAAGTTCTAGGGTACATGTTGGAGTCTTCTTTAAGGGAAGATTTGTCAACTATAAATTCAATGCTTTAATAGACATAGAGCTATTTAGCTTGTCTATTTCCTTCTTTTTAAAGCATTTAAATTTTAATTTTGTAGGTATGTAGGTATGTAGTACCCCATGGGGTACATGTTCTGATACAAGCATGCAATGTGTAGTAATCACATCATGAAGAACGGGGTACCCATCCCCTCAGAAAAGAAAAAAAACAAAAAAGATGGTTAGATACCGCAAAGTATGTTGCAATGCCTTAACTGTATGCATGTCAGGACCTCTTTCATCCTTTCACACAATACGTTTTCTTTTGAGACAAAGTCCCATTCTGTCGCCAGATTGGAGTGCAGTGGCTCAATCTTGGCCCACTGCAACCTCCGACTCCCTGGTTCAAGTGATTCTCCTGCCTCAGCCTCCCAAGTAGCTGGGATTTCAGGCAGATGCCACCATGCACAGCTAATTTTTGTGTGTTTTTTTTTAGTAGAGACGGGGTTTCACCATTTTGGCCAGGATGGTCTCAATCTCCTGACCTTTTGATCCACCTGCCTTGGCCTCCCAAAGTGCTGGGATTACAGGCATAAGCCACTGTGCCCGGCCCAACACAATTTCTTCTTAAATGAGCTTAAGTGGTTTATGCTTTCCAGGAATTTTGTTCATTTAGTGTAAGCTGCTGAATTTGTTGGCCTAAAGTTCTTAATAATAGTCCCTGATTATCCTTTCAGTAGTGATGTCATCTCTCATTCCTCATATTGGCAATTCATGTCTTGTCTTTTTCTTTGTTCAATCTGGCCAAAGATTTTTCAATTTTATTAATCTCAAAGAATCAGCTTTTGGTTTCCCTGATTTTCTCTATTGCTTTTGTTATCTATTTTTTTGAATTCCACTCTGATACTTATTATCCGCCTTCTTATATTCACTTTGGGTTTCACTTCCTCTTACTTTTCTATTTTTTGTGTGTGTGTGTGACAGAGTCTCAGCTCGCTGCAATCTCCACCTCCTGGGTTCAAGTGATTCTCCTGCCTCAGGCTTCCAAGTAGCCGGAACTACAGGCATGCACTGCCACACTCAGCTAATTTTTGTATTTTTAGTACAGATGGGGTTTCACCATGTTGGCCAGGCTGGTCTCGAACTTCTGACATCAAGTGATCAGCCTGCCTTGGCCTGCCAAAGTGAGCCACCGTGCCCAGCCTACTTTTCTAGTTTCTTAAGGTGACTGCTGAGGTCACTGATTTGAGATCTATCTTTTAATACTGTTTTAGCTGCATCCCACCAGTTTTAAATGCTGCATTTTCATTTTCATCCTGTTCAAAATACTTTCTAATTTCCTTTTTGATTTCTTCTTTGAACCATGAATTATTTATTTATTTATTTATTTATTTATTTATTT
>NW_016874949.1:0-1458 GCF_001698545.2 Rhinopithecus bieti
TAAATCTTTTATCTTCATAAAAAAAAAGAAAAGAAAAGATACTCATTTTAGGGGAGAAATTCAAACTAGCTGCAGAAATTTGCATAAATAACAAGGAGCTTAATATTAATCACCAAAACAATGGGGAGCATTTCTTCAGGGAACATCAGAGATCTTCACAGCATCCCCTCCTATCACACACCTGGAAGTTTAGGAGAAATAAATGGTATCCTGTGTCAGGCCCAAGGGCCTCCTGCTGTGTGCAGCCTAAGGACATGGTGTCCTGAGTACCAGTTGCTCCAACTATGGCTAAAAAGGTCCAAGGTACAGCTCATTCCATGGCTTCTGAGGGCACAAGTCCCAAGTCCTGATGGCTTGCGTGTGATGTTTGGCCTGCAGGTGCACAGAAGTCAAGAATGGTTTGGAAACCCCTGCCTTGATTTCCGAGGATGTATAGAAATTCCTATATGTCCAGTCAGAAGTTTGCTGTAAGAGTGGAGCCCTCATGGAGAACCTCTACTCAGGCAGTACAGAAAGGAAATGTAGTGTTGGACCCCCATACAGGGTCTCCACTGAGTCACTGCCTATTGGAGCTGTGATAAGAGGGCCGTGGTTCTCCAGACCCCAGAATAGTAGATCCACCAACAGCTTGCTCTGTGCACCTGGAAAAGCCACAGACACTCAACGTCAGTGCATGAAAGCAGACAGGAGGAGAGCTGTACCCTGCAAAGCCACAGCAGTGGAGCTTACCAATACCATGGGAGCCCACATCTTGCATCAACGTGACCTGGACATGAGACGTGGAGTCAAAGGAGATTATTTTAGAGCTTTAAGATTTGACTGCCCTGCATGATTTTGGACTTGCATGGAGCCTGTAGCCCCTTTGTTTTGGCCAATTTCTCTCATTTGGAATGGGTGTATTTACCCAATGCCTTTACTCCCATTATATGTAGAATAAAACTAACTTGCTTTTGATTTTATCAGCTCATAGGTGGAAAGAAATTGCCTTTTCTCAGATGAGATGTTGCACTGTGAAATTTTGAGTTAATGCAGAAATGAGTTAAATCTTTGGGAAATTGTTGGAAAGGCATGGTTGATTTTGAAATGTGAGGACACGATATTTGGGACAGGCCAGGGCTGGAACAATATGCTTTTACTGTGTTCCCACCTAAATCTCATCTTGAATTGTAGTTCCCATAATTTCCATGTGTCGTGGGAGCAACCTGGTGGGAAATAATTGAATCATTGGAGTGGTTTCCCCCATACTGTTCTGTCTTCACATGTCAGAAGACAGAGGAGAAGAGAGTTGCAACTTCCTCCATCATGACCTTTTATAAATTCACCTAATCCCTGTCATGATGGAGAAGACTTCATGACCTAATCATGTCTTTGATCTCCCCCTTCTTAATATTATCATATTTGTAACTCCTGAATTTTGGAGAAAATATAATAAAACTATAGCAGGATTGTTCTCTTGAT
>NW_016874950.1:0-1039 GCF_001698545.2 Rhinopithecus bieti
TTTTCTGTGCCTGTTTTCAAGTTGTAGGCTTCTCCAGCGCCAAAGTCAGGACAAATGAGAGGCAAGAGAAAAACCCAGGGAACCCACCTCCCGGCAATTCCTCAAGTCCCTAAGCCCCTAGCCATCTACATTCTGTTCTCTATTTTTCATACATATTTTGTCCAGGGTTTTTTGTTGTGATTAGTGGAAGCAGTAAAATGGCATGTTGTGACTTCATCTTGTACAGAATTGGAACCCACAACTGGTTAGAAAAAACAAAAAACTTAAAACTAAAAGCAACATTCTTGGGGGTTCTAGAAGTTTCTTTGATTGGGAGAGGAGCCATAGGATTTATTGACTTGATCTGATATAGAAGATGGTATCTTGGATTTGACAGGTTTAGCTCTTGTTTCAGTTTTTGTGTGACCTTGGGCAAATTATCTTGTCATCCCACATCTCAGTCTCTTCATCTGTCAAAGACATAATTGGACTAGATCTTGATAGTAAATAGGTTTCATCTCTTGGGCCAATAAAATACAGTAGGAAAGCTTTATTGAGAAATATGTAAGACCATGATTAGGCTTAGTGAGAAGGAACATTGTATTTAATTAGCAATGCCTGCCTTGTGCATAAGATCATGGTGGTATACCTGCTTTGTTTTTATTTCTGTACTAGGGGATCTCTGAGGACTTTTCCAGGTCTAAAATTGTATGATTCTAATACAAGAAGAAAATTAACTTGAATATATAGATATCCAAAATGAAGGCAAAAGAAATGAGAAATTATCTTATGAAAAGTGAAAATAACCATATTAGGAATACAGGATGAAATACTTGGAAAATATTTTTTATCTGGTCTTCCTGCCCGCCATGGGAAAAGGAAAACTCATTGATTATCTAATTCTCCTCCTTTCTTTTTGCTTCTTTTTTTCCTCCTTTTCTACCTCCTGGGGTACTGATAAAATTTTCCATACTCCTTTTTGCTCTGTGAATTCAGAAGCTATGGAGAATATTACCCTCATTTTAATGGTTATTCTTAAGTTTAAAATTATAAAATATGT
>NW_016874951.1:0-333 GCF_001698545.2 Rhinopithecus bieti
GGGCCACAATGGGGTCCCAAATATCACTTTGCAGATTCCATGAAAAGAGTGTTAGCAAACTGCTTCCTGAGGTCTAAGCTGTACCTCTGTGCAATGAATTCACAGATCACGAAGAAGTTTCTAAGAAAGCTTCTTTCTAGTTTTCATCGGAGGATATTTCCTTTGTCACAGTAAGCTTCATAACGTTAAGAATTATCCCATTGCAGATTTACAGAAAACTGTGTTAGCAAACTGATCACTGAAGAGGAACGTGTAACTCTGTGAGTTGCATTCACACATGGCAATGCAGTTTCTCAGAAGGCTTCTTTCCAGTTTTGATCTGAGGATATCTCC
>NW_016874952.1:0-1043 GCF_001698545.2 Rhinopithecus bieti
ATGAAGATCTTTATGATGATTGCAGTAGTCTGTTTTCATACTGCTGATAAAGACATAGCCAGGACTGAGTTATTTATTTATTTATTTAGAGATAGAGTATCACTCTGTCGCCCAGGCTGGAGTGCAGTGGCATGATCTCGGCTCATTGCAACTTCTGCCTCTGGGGTTCAAGCAATTCTCTGCCTCAACCTCCTGAGTAGCTGGGATTACAGGCACTCGCCTCCACACTCGGCTAATTTTTGTATTTTTAGTAGAGTTGGAGTTTCACCATCTTGGTCAGGCTGGTCTTGAACTCCTGACCTCATGATCCACCCTCCTCAGCCTCCCAAAGTGCTGGGATTACAGGTGTGAGCCACTGTGCCTGGCCAGGACTGGGATAATTTATAAAGAAAAAGGGGTTTAGGCCGGGCACAGTGGTTCACGACTGTAATTCCAGCACTTTGGGAGGCCAAGGCAGGCAGATTATGAGGTCAGGAATTCGAGACCAGTCTGGCCAATATAGTGAAACCCTGTCTCTACCAAAACTACAGAAATTAGCAGGGTGTGGTGGCATGCACCTGTAGTCCCAGCTACTTGGGAGGCTGAGGTGGGAGAATCACTTGAATCCAGGAGGCGGAGGTTGCAGTGAGCCAAGACCATGCCATTGCACTCCAGCCTGGGTGACAGAGTGAGACTATGTCTTAAAAAAAAAAAAAAAAAAAAACCCTGGGTGTGGTGGCTCACACTTGTAATCCCAGCACTTCAGGAGGCCGAGGTGGGCGGATCATGAGGTCAGGAGTTTGAGACCAGCCTAGCCAACACAGTGAAACCCCGTCTCTACTAAAAATACGAAAAAAAAAAAAAGTAGCTGGGCATGGTGGTTGGTGCCTGTAATCCCAGCTACTTGGGAGGCTGAGGCAGGAGAATTGCTTGAACCTGGGAGGCGGAGGTTGCAGTGAGCTGAAATCATGCCACTGCACTCCAGCCTGGGTGACAGAGCTAGACTCTATCTCAAAAAGGAAAGGAAAGGAAAGGAAAGGAAAGGAAAGGAAAGGAAAGGAAAG
>NW_016874953.1:0-333 GCF_001698545.2 Rhinopithecus bieti
TTTTGGCTTAGGTATAACAAAACATCTTCTCATGTAAGACCAAACCCATGGGCTAGATATTAGAAACGCTCTCTTTATTTATCGATGTATCAGAAACTTTCCACAGGTCTTAATTTATTGATTTAAGGTACTGTAATGAAAAAGAAACTTGCACTTTACCGGCGCCTCATTCCTTTTGCATTTCCTGTAGGGGAAGTAATGGACTTAGAGTGTTGCTTGTTAAAATGGGAAAACTGATGATGATGTGACCAAAAGGGTCTCCAGACCAAGATCAGAAAAGCTGAGGCAACACAATTTGGTTTTGATTGTTTCCACGGAGAATGTTTCTCTGAC
>NW_016874954.1:0-1043 GCF_001698545.2 Rhinopithecus bieti
TTAGAATTATATATGAATGATTCCTGATCTCCTACATGATATCATAATTCTTGCTACATATGTGATAATTTATCATTTCCAGATGGTTCCAAACCTGAGAGAGGCAATATGAAACGATAAAATGGCAAGAAACAGAAATAGTAGTTATCTTTTACATCGAGATACACCTTCAAAATGTTATAAATGGTATGTACTGTAAAGTATAGAAAAAATACACTCTTTCCTGGGCACCAAGGAAATCAAAATGCATATGTTCTGTGAGGATTGACAAAAAAGGAAAAGTTGTGTAAAAGAATTTGATTAATCATAAATATTATGTGGATATAAAATTGAGTCTTGGATAAAACAAACAGCCTGTGATTTATTGGAACTTGAAATATTCTTTCTTTCTTTTGTACTTTCTGATAAAAATTTTAGAAAAGACGTGTTATTGTCTAGTTTCATGTGTGTCTGGGGACATTTTCTGCTTTTTGTTAATAAACTTCTAAAACTACACCTCTGTGATCACCTAGAAAAGTATTTTGGAAGAAATAATTGTGTCTACTGAGTGACATTTTTAGGAAACACTTTTGATGATTTGGGAGGCTGAGGTGGGAGGGTGGTTTGAGGCCAGGAGTTTGAGATCAGCCTGGGCAATATAACAAGATCCCTGTTTTACAAAAATAATACTAATAAATTAAAACAAAAAAATTAGCCAGGCTGGTGGAGCGCATCTCTAGTCCTAACTACTCAGGAGGGTGAGATGGGAGGATCGCTTGTCCCCAGGAATTGCAGGTTGCAGAGAGCCATGATCCTGTCACTGCAGTCCAAACTGGGGGACCCAGTGAGACCCTGCCTTTGAAGAGAGAGAGAGAGAGAGAGAGAGAGAAGAGAAACTTTTCTTGACCTAAAATGAGACCATTTTTATTTCTTTGTCAGGAACTGGATCTGTGACTACATTCCATACCCATAGATATTATCCCCTTCATATTTGGTTAAAAGACCCCATGAGGCATCCCCAATTCTCCTAGATCTCCAGATCTAATAGGCAGGGTATAAGTCAG
>NW_016874955.1:0-333 GCF_001698545.2 Rhinopithecus bieti
GGACACTAGTTAAATAGCAGAGATTATGAGGGGAAAAATGTACCCTTAGATACTTCAGAGAACAACCTTCAATTTCTGCAAAGTTAAGACAGCTAAAAAAGGTCTGCAATATACTTACTTTTATTCTCTCATTCAACAAGTATTTTTTGAGGACCTATTATGTCTCAGGCACTGTTTTAAGTGCTTGAAATACACTAGTGGTAAAAAGACCAAATCTATGCCCTTGTGGTATTTACATTGTAGGGGAGAAAACCAACAATAAGCAATATCCATGCTAAATAAACACATTATCTAGAGTGTTAGAAAGCGATGTAACTTTATATATATATATAT
>NW_016874956.1:0-1043 GCF_001698545.2 Rhinopithecus bieti
TAATTTCCATTAGTCTGGTTACATTCCAATTATCATGGAGCCTTAGGAAGAAAAAAAAGATAAACCAATTTTGAAAACTGGTGGCCATAATTTAATTTCATGACAACAAAATAAGTTGACATGGTAAATTTATGGTCTATCTGTACTTTACTTAATGGTATAATAATATATACCAGGCCAGATAACTTATTTGAAACTTATTCCATAACCAAGAAATAGATGAACTTCTCTGGATTACTGCAATATGAATAATTTGATCATTTGGACTATCAATCATGGTATGCCCAATATAACAAAACCAATGTTATGAGACCAAAAATAAAAAATGGGAAACATCTTTTTTAAAAAATAATTATTTTAGTTTTAGGGATACATGTGCAGGGTTGTTATATAGATAAACTTGTAACAGTGTTTTCTTGTACAGATTACTACATCACTAAGTTACTAAGCCTAGTGCCCAGTAGTTATTTTTTTCTTCTCCTTTTCCTTCTTCCTACCTCCACCTTCAAGTAGACCCCAATGACTGTTTTTCCCTCTTTTGTGTGTGTCTATGAGTTCTCATCATTTAGCTCCCAATTATACGTGGGAACATTTGGTATTTGGTTCTCTGTTTCTGTGTTAGTTTGCTAAGGATAATGGCCTCCAGCTCCATTTGTGTTCCTGCAAAGACATAATCTCATTCTTTTTATAGTTGCATAGAATTCCATGGTGTATATGTAACACATTGTCTTTATCGAATCTGTCATGACATGAACTTATCCTTTTTTATGGCTGCATAGTATTCCATGGTGTATATGTGCCACATTTTCTTAATCCAGTCTGTCACTGATGGACATTTGGGTTGATTCCAAGTCTTTGCTATTATGAATAGTGCCACAATAAATATACGGGTGCATGTGTCTTTATAGCGGCAGGATTTATAACCCTTTGGGTATATACCCAGTAGTGGAATGGCTGGGTCAAATGGTATTTCTAGTTCTAGATCCTTGAGGAATCTCCACACTATCTTCCTCAATGGTTGAACTAGTTTACAGTCCCACCAA
>NW_016874957.1:0-1428 GCF_001698545.2 Rhinopithecus bieti
ACGCGCTGCGAGTAGATCTGGACGGCGCTGAAATGGCGGCCAGCCAGAGCGAGCAGCTCCTCGCGGAAAAGCTCCTTTACATGGTACGGATTGGAGTATCCCGGCTCGATGGAGTAGTACTGCTTGTTCGGGCTCGACAGCACCAGCAAGCCGCCTGGACGCAGGACGCGACGAATCTCGGACAGCATTTCCTCATGCTGGTCGTGATGCTCGATGGTTTCGAAGCTGACAACCACATCGAACGAGTCATCCGGCAACGGCAACGAGGCAGCGGACGCTTCCACGAACTCCAGCGAACCACGTGCGTACTTGCCCTGCGCATGGGCAACGGCCTCAGCCGAGATGTCCACACCCACCACTGACGACGCAGCGTTGGACAGAATGCGGCTGCCATAGCCTTCGCCACAGGCGACATCGAGCACCCGCTTGCCTTGACAGAAGCGCGAGGCAAAGTGATACCGATGCAGGTGCTCGAAGGCGATCTGGCCAGCCACTTCGGGCATGAAGCGCTCGCCGGTGAACTCCAGATCGTTGGTTTGTACGTCAGTCTGCGATGTCATTGGGCATCTCGCTCATCGGTGGAGTGCAGGATGCCGCTCGGCACCCACACCAAGATCATTCGGCAACGGCATCTTCCGCTTCCACGGCAAGATGTACGCGCTGCATGGGGGCGCCGAACATGCCCAGGCAGATGCCCTTTGCGTGTACATGGAAGGCCAGGGCGTCGTGCAGCCAATGGTGCTGCACGTGGCGTTCCTGGTTGCCATCGGCGATTGCGGCACTAAGTGTGTAGTCACCTTCGCGCAGCACGGGCATGCGGAAATCGAACGCGGCGGTCAGGACCTCGCCCGGTGCAACCAGCGGCGGGGGTTCCGCCGAAGCAACGTACGTGTTGTCGGCGAACAAGGTCTGCCCCAGGCGATCATAGACCTCGAAACCGATGATGGGCGATGCCAACGCCACCTGGGTCCGGCATCGGATCTGCAGCCGCACCGCTTCACCGCCGATCACCCATGCCAGCGGCCGATTGCTGGCATCAACGAAACTGACCGATTCAATCTGCGCTCCTCCCAGTCCGAATCCGTTCTCACGATTGAATTCGAACAGCCGGACATCAACCCGCTGTGCGCTGGCGTTGATCAGGTCCTGGCGGAAATCACGCGGCGCCATGGCCATCGGACCCTGCTCATTGGCGGGTGCCGGCCTGGCGCCTTCGGCGGTTTCCGCAGCGATCGCTGCCGGCGCTGGGCCAGCAGCCGCCATCTCCACCGCATACAGGTCTTCCAGGTACTTGGCCGTGACCTCTTTCGGGGAACCGTCGGCAACGACCTTGCCCTGCGAAAGCCAGATCACCCGGTCACAAAGATTGATGACGGCAGCGGTGTCATGGGAGACAAACACCACCGTGCCATTCTTCATGAATTCGCG
>NW_016874958.1:0-1428 GCF_001698545.2 Rhinopithecus bieti
AGCAGCGCGGCGGGCAGCATGGCAGCGACGGGCGGCAGGAAGCGGGTGGCGGGCGGGCGGCGGACTCCGGCGCGGCGCGGGCTGCCTGGAGGGCGAGGAGGACGACGCGCAGGGACGTCTGGGAGGAGGAGTCCCGGCAAGAGCGCAAGCGCGAACTACGACTCCCAGCAGGGCGCACGCGACGTTGTCGACGTTGAGGAGGCAACGCCCCGTTGTGGGGTATTCTGGGGGTTGCAGTTTTGTTCTGGCCCCTTATCCAGCGGGTATTCAGATAAGGGCGGTGAGACCGTCCTGGGAGGTGGAGGGAGTAAAACGAGCTTCAGTGAAATTCAAGATTGGGCTGCCTGGTGGCTCACGTCTGTAATACCAGCGCTTTGGGAGGCTGAGCCCAGAGGATCACTTGAGGCTTGGAAACCAGTCTGGGCAACAGTGTGGATCGCCCTCGCCCCCGACCTGTCTGTACAAAAAAAAAAAGATTTTTGGGGCGCTCATTGGATGCAGGGTCCTGGATAGACATCAAGAAAACATCAAGATTCCTGTTCTGGGCCAGGTGTGGTGGCTCCCATCTGTAATCCCAGCACCTTGGGAGGCCGAGGCAGGAGAATCACTTGACCCCAGGAGATCGAGACCAGCCTGGGCAACATAGGGAGACCCTGTCTCTACAAATAATCAAAAAATTAGCCTGGCATGGTGGTGCACGCCTGTAGTCCCAGCTACTGGGGAGGCTAAGGCGGGAGCATCGCTTCAGCCTAAGAAGGTTGAGGCTGCAGTGGGCTATGATTGCACCACTGCACTCTAGCCTGGGCGACAGAGTGAGAATCCTGCTCTGGGGCCAGGAATCGTTTAGCAGACATTTGAGATCATTAATAAGCAGATCAGGCCAGGCGCGGTGGCTCACGCCTGTAATCCTAGCACTTTGGAGGGCGAGGTGGGCGGATCACCTGAGGTCAGGAGTTTGAAACCAGCCTGGTCAACATGGCGGAACCTCGTCACTAAATATACAAAAACTAGCCGAGCATGGTGGTGGGCGCCTGCAATCCCAGCTACTCGGGAGGCTGAGGCAGGAGAATCGCTCGAACCCGAGGGGAGGAGGTTGCAGTGAGCCAAGATCGCGCCACTGCACTCCAGCCTGGGCGACAGAGCAAGACTCTGTTTCAAAAATTAATTAATTAATTAAGAAATAAGCAGGTAGTAGTGATAGGTGGTGACAAATGCCAAAAATAAATATTAGTAAAAGTCGAGAAAGAGTGCAGGATGGGACAGGGTGGAAGGCTGCAGGTGCCGCTGTTCTAGGGAATGGCGACCGCGGCCGGGGCACAGCGCGGGCAGGAGCGCGGGCGATGCGGGAGGGCTCGCTGGGAACTCCAGCCCCTGGCGCGCTGCTCCCCGGCGCCGGCAGAGGGCGCTCCACGCCCGGAGTTGCGCTCA
>NW_016874959.1:0-2262 GCF_001698545.2 Rhinopithecus bieti
AAAAAAAAAAAGAAAAAAGAAAAAATAGTCTTGAATCCTCAGTGCCACCATTCCTCCACCCCAGGCAGCTGTGGCTTGGTACAGAGAGCCTCTTTGACCACTGGGAGAGAGAGACATAGCAATTGTGAAGCACTGAACTCACTGCTGTCCTGTTAGAGCACAAAGGAAAACCAGGCCAAACTCAGTTGATGCCTGTCCACAAAGGAAGCATTTAAACCAGCCCTAGCCAAAAGGGATTTGCCAATCCCAGTGGTCTGAACTTGAGGGCCCACAAACCTCGCTGCTACCAAGGACCAAAGTGCTCTCAGACTCTAAATAAACTTGAAGGGCAGTCTAGGCCATAAGGACTGCAACTTTCCCAGTGCTGAACTAGGCCCAGAGACAGTGAACTGGTGGGAAATGAAGGTGAGACATACTGAGACACCAGCTGGGGCAGCCAGGAGACTGCTGGCATCACTGTTTCTTTAACTCCAGGCTAAGTACCTCACAGCTCCAAAAAAGGCCCCTTCCTTCCACTTGGGGAGAGGAGAAGGAAGACTGGCGAGGACTTTGACTTGCATCTTGAATGCCAGTTCAGCTACAGTAGGATAGGACACTGGTTAGAGTCGTGAGGCCCCCATTCCAGGCTCCAACTCCCAGATGATATTATTAGACACACCCTAGGCCAGAAGGGAACCTGCTGCCTTGAAGGAAAGGACACCGTCCTGAAAGCATTAATCACCTGCAAATCAAAGAGACTTTAGGACTCCAATAACAAGCGGTAATACTCAGGTACTACACCGAGGACCTTGGGGGATCCTCTGAGAACTGTTGGCTTCAGACAAGACTAAGCCCATTATCAGCTGTGGTGGCTATGGGGCAAAACTCCTTCTGCTTCAGAAAACCAGAAGGAAAACAAAGGGGACTTTGTCTTGCACCTTAAGTACAAGCATGACCACAGGGATGTAGAGCACCAAGTGGGCTTTTGGGGATCCCCAATTCTAGAACTTGGCTCTTAGATGGCATTTCTGGACCTGCCCTGGGGGAGAGGGGAGCCCACTGCCCTTAAAGGTGAGTTCCAGTCAGTCAGCATTCATCACAGCTAACTTAAGGGCCCTAAGGCCCTAAAGGAACATCAGTGGTAGTCTGGCAGTACTCCTTGTGGCATGGGGTGGTGGTGGCTATGGGGTGAGGCTCCTATGCCTTTGGAAAGGGGAGGAAAGAGTGGAAAGGATGGTGTCTTGTGATTTGAGTGCCAGTTCAGCCACAGTACAATAGAAGACCAGGTAGATTATTAAGGTTTTTGACTCCTCTTCCTAAGTCCCAGGACAGCAACTCTGAACCCATCTGAACCTGGGGGACCTCATCACCCTGAAGGGAAAGACCCAGACCTTGATGGTTTTGCCATTTGCTGATTGTACAGCCTCAGGGCCTTGACTAAACATAGGCAGTATCCAGGGAGTGATTACAGCAGGGCTTACGGTAGTGGTTACAACACTGGGCATGACCCAGTGCTGTGCTGGCTTCAAATATGACCCAGTGCAGTCACAGTGGTAGTAGCCTCAGGGTGCTTGTGCCACTCCACCCACAGTGTTAAATGGCTCAGAACAGAGAGAGACTCTATTTGAAAGAAAATGAGGAATGAGGACAAGAGTCTGCATGGTAATCCATATAATTCATTCAGATCTTGTCCAAGAAAATCAAAGTGGTATCTCTATGAGTCTGCAAGAACCACAATGTTACTGTGCTTGGGGTACACCCTAAAGTATATACAGCTTAGATCACAACACACAAGTCTCTTCAAGTATCTGGAAAGCCTTAGCAATAAGGATGACTACAAATTAGCTCAGACAGTGAGGACTACAATAAATACCTTACACTTCAATGCCCAAACACCAAAGAATATCTAGCAGCATCTATATCATCTGGGAAAACATAAACTCACAAAATGAACTACATAAGGCACCAAGGGTCAATCCTGGAGAAACACAGATATGTGACTATTTGGACAGCGAATTCAAAACAGCTGTGTTGAAGAAACTCAAAGAAATTCAAGATAACACACAGAAGGAACTCAGAATTCTATCAAATTAATTTAACAAGTAGGTGAAAATAATTTAAAAGAATTAAGCAGAAATTCTACAGCTGAAAAAAGCAAGTGATACACTGAAGAATGCATCAGAGTCTTTTAGTAGCTAAATTGATTAAGCAGAAAAAAGAGTTAGTGAGCTTGAAGACAGGATAATTGAAAAGCACTTTCTAGATCCTGTTGATGTGCTTCTT
>NW_016874960.1:0-1001 GCF_001698545.2 Rhinopithecus bieti
CGGCCTCCCAAAGTGCTGGGATTACAGGCTTGAGCCACCGCGCCCGGCCCTTTGTCTCTTCTTACAATTTTTTCTTGAAATCTGTTTTGTCTGATGTAAGTATGGCTACTCCTGCTCTTTTTTGGTTTCCATTGGCATGGAATATCTATTTCCATATCTTTATTTTCAGTCTATGTTTGTCTTTATAGGTGAAGGGTATTTCTTATAGGCAACAGGTAATTGGGTCTTATTTATTTTTTATTTTTTATTTTTCACTCAGCCACTCTGTGTCTTTTGATAGGAGAGTTTAGTCTATTTACATTCAGTGTTATTATTGATAAATAAAGACTTACTGCTGTCATTTTGTTATTTGTTTTCCGGTTGTTGTGTGGTCTTCCCTTCCTTCTTTTCTTCCTCCCCATCTTACTTTTAGTGAAGGTGATTATTTCTGGTGGTATGATTTAATTTTTTGCGGTTTATTTTTTGTGTATCTGCTGTATGTTTTTTGATTTGAGGTTACGATGAGGCTTGCAAATACTATATTATAATCCATTAATTTGATGACAACTTAACACTGATTGCAGAAACAAACAAATGAGCAAAAGGAAACTAATAAAACTTGCAAAACTCTCCCACTTTTAATCTTTTATTGTTTCTATTTATATCTTATTGTACTGTCTATATCTTTAAAGGTTGTTGTAGTTATTATTTTTGATTGGTTCATGTTTTAGTCTTTCTAAGAGTAGTTTACAAAGATTAATTACAGTGTCATAATATTCAGTGTTTTTCTGTGTCGTTACTACTACCAGGGAGTTTTGTACCTTGAGATGATTTCTTATTGCTCATTAATGCCCTTTCCTTCCTTCCTTCCTTCCTTCCTTCCTTCCTTCCTTCCTTCCTTCCTCCCTTCCTCCCTTCCTCCCTTCTTCCCTTCCTCCCTTCCTCCCTTCCTCCTTCCCTCCCTGCCCCTCCCTCCCTCCCTCCCTTCCTTCCTTCCTTCCTTCCTTCCTTCCTTCCTTCCT
>NW_016874961.1:0-1427 GCF_001698545.2 Rhinopithecus bieti
CCATTCAATGATCCTATTGTCCTGCCACTCCCTTATCTTTAAGATGGTAAAGATAATTACCAATAAATACTAAGGGAACTCAGAGACCAGTGCCGGCCTGGGTCCTCTGTAAGCTGAGCGCCGGTCCCCTGAGCCCACTTTTTCTTTCTCTATACTTTGTCTCTGTGTCTCATTTCTTTTCTCAAGTCTCTTGTTCCACCTAACGAGAAACGCCCACACGTGTGGAGGGGCAGGCCACCCCTTCATTTGTGTTTTTATTATTTTACCCTGATATGGTTTGGCTGTTTGTCCCTACCCAAATCTCATCTTGAATTTCAATAATACACACATGTCAAGGGTGGGACCAGGTGGAGATAACTGAATAATGGGGCAATTTCCGCCATGCCGTTCTCATGATAGTGACTGAGTTCTCATCAGATCTGATGGTTTTAAAAGCATCTGGCATCTCCCCTGCTGGCACTCATTCTCTCTCCTGGTGCCCTGTGAAGAGGTGCCTTCCACCATGATTGTAAGTTTCTTGGGGCCTTCCCAACCATGCTGAACTGTAAGTCAATTAAGCCTCTTTTCTTTGTAAATTACCCAGTCTGGGGTATTTCTTCACAGCAATGTGAGAACAGACTAATAAATCCCTAAGCTTAAAAGAGTAAATGCTGTTATCAAAGCTTATTGTAACCTTGAACTCCTGCTCTGAAGCAATTCTCCTTCCTCATCCTTCCCAATAGCTAGTACTACAGACAGACACCATTATACATAGATAATTATTATTACTTTTTTAATGTAGAGACAGGCTCACACTATGTTGCCCAGGTTAGTCTTAAACTCCTGGCCTCAAGTAATCCTCTCACCTTGGCCTCTCAAAGTGCTGGGTTTGTAGACATGAACCACAGTGTCTGACTTTCATGCAATAATTAAGAACAAGGTAAGACGATCCCTTCCTTTAATAGTTTCCTGTAAGATAAATATATGCACAAAGTATACAGTGAGGTGTAATTCAAGCATCTTGCAAATATAATTTAAAATAATTTAAAATAATTGCAATTTTAAGAATCATATATCAGCCTGGCATGGTGGATAATGCTGTACTCCCAGCTCTAAGAGGCTGAGGTGGAAGGATCACTTGAGGCTAGGAATTTGAGACCAGCCTAGGCAACATAAGGAGACCCCATCTTTACAAATAATAATAATTATTATTATTATTATTTACAAATTTTAAAAGGAAATAAAACTAAAAAATTATATATCAAAGTTGTTTTCCACATACAGAAATTTCTGATGGACTATACCTATAAAATTGGAAATTGCTTGAGGAGCTACTTCTGGAAATTGTTCTAAATGCCAAAGGATAAAGCTCACATACTTCATAACAAAATTATGCTGGTGAAAAACCTTTTAAAATGTAGTTTCTATTTAAAAAAATCCCACCTATG
>NW_016874962.1:0-333 GCF_001698545.2 Rhinopithecus bieti
CAGCCTGCAATCCCAGACTTCATTTCTTGCCTGGCCCTTGGTCTCATGAAGAAATAGCTTTAACTGCTGTGTCACCAACGTTTCAAAGATGGTTTAAGGAATTAGCCCTCTGTCCTTGGTCAGCTGGGCACCATGGGTGACTGGAACTCCAGACTATAGTAGTATCTTTTCTTCTCCATATGCTCGGAAAGGTTATCATGTGCCTCCAGACATGAAAATGGTTGGAGACACCTCTGTAAGTTTGTTTTTATATTTTGATTTATTTTCTACTATTCGTCCTTTCTGAAATATTTAATGTAATTAACCACTCACAATTTGGGGATTTTTTTGTGT
>NW_016874963.1:0-1457 GCF_001698545.2 Rhinopithecus bieti
ATAGTCTTTCGTCATTCACCCAGAGTGTTTGGGGTAGAAACTTGTCCCAAAGATGTCTTCTGGTCCTTGACTGGGCCTCTAAGGCTTGAGCCCTGGTTGCAGAGGAAACACTAAGACTGCTGAAGCTCCCTGAGGTGGCTGGAAAGTCTTAAGAATCTCCTTGGGGACAGTCTGCACTTCATAAAAACCTTCCTTTGCCAAAGACACCTTTAAGTTCTTTTTGCTAGCACTTGGCTCAAGAGCCTCATCTCCCGTGGGTCTAGTGCTGCCCTTTTCCACAGTGTGATGGGGGTCTGGGCAGCCTTGACATGACGGTCTGCTGTCCAGGCATCTCAAAGCCATTGTCATTGGGCATCAGTCTGGCCATTGAAGAAAGGAGGGTTACCTTGTTGAAGTTGCCATCCAAAGTTGGTTTTCTTTGTTTCCTCCAGTTAGCAAGGAAGTGGGAGGACTAGATGACCCAGTTTGGGGCACAGTTTGTTTGGCTTGGTGTCCTCTCAACTCAGACAGTGAAAGAGAGGGCATGACCAACATCTTTGAGGGGCTGAGAGGCTACTGAATTCCTCTTCCAGCTTATTTCTGGTTAAGCTAATACACAGGTGTGATACGGAGTAGATGACTTTTCCCTGCTCTGATGTTTAGTTTTTTGTTTTTTTTTTTCTCTAACTTGCATTGATTCTGCTTCGTTTTTGCCGTTTGCCGCTTCTGTTTTGGTCTCTGTCTGTCTCTGTGTCTCTCTCTGTCTCTCTCTCTCTCACTCTCTCTGTGTCTTTGGAGGCTATGCTAAGACTGCCCCATCTAACCTCCTTCCCCCCTCTCTGTGGGGTGTCTCTCTTTCTCTTTTTTCCCTTTTTCTTCTTTATACAGAGCTCGCTGCCCAAATCATTCAAGAGGAAGATCTCCGTTGTCTGTAAGTCTAGCCCCAAGTCCCTGATAAAAGTCAGGAATACCATAAAAATCAGCATTCATTGAAAAGCAGATTTTCATTCTCAGTGGCATTCTTGGGTCGCTCCCTCCTGCCCCACCCCTTGTGCCTAGCAAATCTGAATCCTTTCCTACATAGGGTTTCATTTTGAAATTCAAAGCTTGAGACAATCCCCATCGTATTTCTCCAGTCACATTTTATTTTATTTTATTTTTTATTTTTTATTTATTTTTTTTTTTTTGAGACGGAGTCTCGCTCTGTCGCCCGGGCTGGAGTGCAGTGGCCAGATCTCAGCTCACTGCAAGCTCCGCCTTCCAGGTTTACGCCATTCTCCTGCCTCAGCCTCCCGAGTAGCTGGGACTACAGGCGCCTGCCACCTCGCCCGGCTAGTTTTTTTGTATTTTTTAGTAGAGACGGGGTTTCACCATGTTAGCCAGGATGGTCTCGATCTCCTGACCTCGTGATCCGCCCGTCTCGGCCTCCCAAAGTGCTGGGATTACAGGCTTGAGCCACCGCACCCGGCCTCTCCAGT
>NW_016874964.1:0-1042 GCF_001698545.2 Rhinopithecus bieti
ATGCACATGTACCCTAGAACTTAAAGTACAATAAAAAAAATACAATTTTTTTTTTTAAAAATTGTGGCTGTATTTATTTTGGATAAATGTTTACTTCCATGGTCTGATTATATGTGGTAGAATTGAAGGAGGTGGTAAAAATAGCAAAAAAGTTTGTATAACATTTTCCGGTCTAATGAAATAGTTTTCAGAAGGCTTAGCAAAAAATCTTGAAAATTTAAAAAATGGGTACACTTTGGTTCTAGAGAAGACAGATGAAATATTGGATCGCTGTCTTCAAACAGATGATAGATCAATTGGCAGAAGACACTGACAAAATGTTTTCCTTTTTAGCTTGTATAAGACCAGAAACAATTAATTTAGAGGGCAAGCAGGAAATGCTACAGGAAGGTGAGGTATTATGATGAGTAACTAAATAATGTAGTGAAAGATTCCTACAGAGACCTTTTGAACAGAATAGTTACTCTTTGATCTAGTCATTTAGATATTAAATCTAAACCTAAATAGCTCTTAACAAGACAAATACCAATTATTAATAAGTAGGTTATTCTGACTGCAGTTCTCTTAAGTTTATCCGGAACAAGTGTCTTTCTTTGTTGCCCATGGGATCATCCCTCACACGCATATCAGGAACAACCCTACTATTGCAAATAAAATAGCATCATCTGTACAAATCAGCCCCTAGCTTCTCTTCCTTTTAGGAGGAAAGACTCTAGTTATGGGGGCCAAAAACTGGAGAGGAATGGGTATCAGTTGTTCAAAGTGTAAAAAGAAACAGTACATTAATACCCTTGAAAATGTAAGGATACCTTAAGAAGGTTTAAAATACTGTAGGCATAATACTAACAATCTTTGATTATGTTTATGTTTGGTATTCCTTTCATTAGCAAGTGACATTTAGCACAGTATTTTTTCCTCAAAAGTAATTTAATTAAACAACTTTAACCTCATATATTAAAATACTATATGGCAAAATTCTAAGATAAGATACAAGTTTAAGGTCATTATCAAGGGTCACTGAAAAGGAAAGATCTTTTTTTCA
>NW_016874965.1:0-262 GCF_001698545.2 Rhinopithecus bieti
TTCGAGACCAGCCTGACCAACATGGAGAAACCCTGTCTTTACAAAAATACAAAATTAGCTACGTGTGGTGACGCATGCTTGTAATCCCAGCTACTCAGGAGGCTGAGGCAGGAGAATCACTTGAACCCGGGAGGCAGAGGTAGTGGTGGGCCGAGATCACACCATTGCACTCCAGCCTAGGCAACAAGAGTGAAACTCCGTCTCCGAAAATAAATAAATAAATAAATAATAAATAAATAAAGAGATGATGTTTATTAGTGTA
>NW_016874967.1:0-1214 GCF_001698545.2 Rhinopithecus bieti
AAAAAAAAAAAAACACTACTTCAAACTCCATCCCTTCTCTCCAAGTTCATAGCAAAGTCTGACAGGTCTAAACACAGCAGCATTTGAGTAAAACAGTTGCTTAAAAGAATACAAAGCTCTGCTCTGTCCAAAATTGTACTTCTTTTTTCAAACCTTCAACAGGTTTCACCTTGCTCTGTGAGGGCTAATCAGTCTTTGATTTTCTCCAGTAAGGAATCGGATCACTTCTCTTTTCTTTGAACATGTCACATTCCTCATGCAATGCAACTGTTTCTACCTGTCAGGATGTCAGTTCTCAATGTAATTTTACAGCTAGAGAAAGAAATCTGAGTGCTTCAACAGGAAATTTTTAACTGATAATTGATGGTTGATGAAAGAACCAAATACCTTTCATGTAAACTGATGTTTGTATCCTGTTCCGATACTAACTTCTGAAAAGTTTTGTTCTAAGAATGAACTGTGGCTTACCGTGCTATTCACTAAAGTTTCTCAATATGAGGCTTTTACTTTGGCCAACCACGCTTGTCTCTATTGTCTTGGGAAGGCTTTTCACACAAAGTATACATTTCCATTGATACCAGTCATCATCACCCAGTGTCTCAAAAATTCATTTCTAACTCAGTAAGATGTACATTTTCAAATAATTTATCAAATCTCTCAACTTAAAACAGAGTTAAGAGGTGCATTTTGAGTCAAAAATGTCTGGAAAGAAAGAAAACATCATGTGGAAGATGTGACCTGTTCTCATGTTAAAATTATATGTCATGGCTCTGTAGCAACAAAAGCTGCTATAATCACCATTAACAAGGACTCATACATCATTCTGTTTGAACTATAAATAGTAAATGTCTGTATATAAGGGCAATATGTAAAAATGAAAATGTTCTGTGTTTTGTCATATAACATGTTTACCTTTTTCTCATTCCTCATTTGATTTAAATTTTATTTCAATTCTCTTGTAAGCAATGGACCATGTCCTCAACACAAAAAAGTCAGACATGCACAGCTCTCTGTCCTCTCCTCCTCACAAATATGCTCATTCTGCCACCTCCACTGAAATTTCAGTCAAGGTTACTACATATCTTTATCTTTGGTGCAAACAAGCAAAATTTCCATTTTACTGCTTTGCCTCCTGAGACCCATCCTGGAGTTACCGCCATCTAGTGACAAGTAAGAGTATTTAATCCTTTTATTTTGAAATCTAAATTGCTTAA
>NW_016874968.1:0-1426 GCF_001698545.2 Rhinopithecus bieti
TTACCCACCTTCTGAAGCCTACTTCTGTCAATTAGTCTAACTCATTCTCCGTCCAGTTTTATACCTGCTGATGAGGACTTGTGATCCTTTGGAGAAGAAGAGACATTCTGGTTTTTGGAATTTTCAGGCTTTTGCATTGGTTTTCCTCATCTTCATGAATTTATCTAGCTTTGGTCTTTGATGTTGGTGACCTTCGGATGGGGTTTCGGTGTGGACATCCTTTTTGTTGATGTTGATGCTATTCCTTTATGTTTGTTAGTTTTCCTTCTAACAGTCAGGCCCCTCTGCTGCAGGTCTGCTGGAGTTTGCTGGACGTCCACTTTAGACCCTGTTTGCCTGGGTGTCACCAGTGGAGGCTGCAGAGCAGCAAAGATTGCTGCCTGCTCCTTCCTCTGGAAACTTCATCCCAGAGGGGCATCTGCCAGATGATGCCTGACTAATTTTTCTTAAGTTTTTGGAGAGATGGATTCTCCCTATGTTGCCCAGGCTGGTCTTGAACTCCTGGCCTCAAGGGGTCCTCCTGCCTGAGCTTCTCAAAGTGTTGGGATTACAGATATGAGCCACTGGAACTGGCCAAGACTAAATTATTTCTGAAAAAAACTTATGGCCATGAAATTATATTTCAATTATTTAATTCGAAGCCAGTAGTTATTTTAAGCAATTTAGTTTAGCAGATTAACTGATTGCCATTTTAGATAAGGGATACATTAGTTGTTGTAAATGGTATAAATCCAATTCAAATTATTTCAGGCAAAACAGGATTATATAGGTTCTTAGAATTCAACAAATGGTTAAGCAATGAAACAGTGGGAAGGACAGAGATGCAGCTGAGCCTTGGGAACCCTGATACTCACACTAAGATAGACCTCAGTTCTAAGAGAAGTAAGATTTGAAATTGGTTACTTGATTTGGCTGTGAAAGCCAGCCTTGGCCGATGAATTACAGAAAGAAGAAGGGAGAGGAGCAGGAACTGAGCTTTGTTGAATGTCCACTATGTGTCAGGTTCTGTGCTAAATAATGTCAAGAAATCTCTTTTAATCCTTATCAAAAAGTATAGAAACTGAAGTTTAGCGTGTTTTAAGAAACTTGCCTAAAGTCAAGTGGCAGGGCCAGATGCAGTGACTCACGCCTGTAATCCCAGCACTTTGGGAGGCCAAGGCAGGCAGATCATGAGGTCAGGAGATCGAAACCATCCTGGCTAAAATAGTGAAACCCCATCTCTACTAAAAATACAAAAAAAAAAAAAAAAAAAATTAGCTGGGCGTGGTGGCGGGCGCCTATAGTCCCAGCTACTCAGGAGGCTGAGGCAGGAGAATGGCATGAACCCGGAAGGTGGAGCTTGCAGTGAGCCGAGATCACGCTACTGGACTTCAGCCTGGGTGACAGAGCGAGACTCCATCTCAAAATAAATAAATAAACAAATAAA
>NW_016874969.1:0-1004 GCF_001698545.2 Rhinopithecus bieti
AAGTTGGATAAAGAGTCAAGATCTATCAGTGTGCTATATTCAAGAGACCCATCTCATGTGCAGAGACACACATAGGTTCAAAATAAAAGGATGGAGGAAGATCTAACAAGCAAATGGAAAGCAAAGAAAAAAAAAAAAAACAAAGCAGGGGTTGCAATCCGAATCTCTGATGAAACAGACTTTAAAGCAACAAAGATCAAAAGAGACAAAGAAGGCCATTACATAATGGTAAAGGATCCATGCAGCAAGAAGAGCTAACTATCCTATATGCACCCAATATAAGAGCACTCAGATTGATAAAGCAAGCCCTTAGAAACCTACAAAGAGACTTAGACTCCCACACAATAATAATGGGAGATGTTAACACCCCACTCAAGACAGAAGGTTAACAAGGATATCCAGGACTCAAACTCAGCTCTGGACCAAGCAGAACTAATAGATATCTACAGAACCAAGAGCAAACAAATTCAAAAGTGAGCAGAAGGCAAGAAATAACTAAGATGAGAGGAGAACTGAAGGAGATAGAGACATGAAAAACCCTTCAAAAAAATCAATGAATCCAGGAGCTGGGTTTTTTTGAAAGGATCAACAAAATTCGACCACTAGCAAAAAAGAAGAAAAGAGAGAAGAATCAATAATAAAGAGGAAAAGAGACAAGAATCAAATAGATGCGATAAAAAATGATAAAGTGGATATCACCACCAATCCCACAGAAATACAAACTATCATCAGAGAACACTATAAACACCTCTGTGCAAATAAACTAAAAAACCTAGAAGAAATGGATACATTCCTGGACACATACACCCTCCCAAGACTAAAGCAGGAAGAAGGTGAATCTCTGAATAGACCAATAACAGGCTCTGAAATTGAGACAATAATTAATAGCCTACCAACCAAAAAAAAGTCCAGGACCAGATGGATTCACAGCCAAATTATATGAGAGGTACAAAGAGGAGTTAGTATCATTCCTTCTGAAACTATTCCAATCAATAGAAAAAGAG
>NW_016874970.1:0-1004 GCF_001698545.2 Rhinopithecus bieti
AAGTGAAAACCATATGTGATGCATTTGTGGAAAATATATGATGATAGGAGACAGGACACATTCATGGAGAGAGGGACTTTTAAATAACAAAGTTTTGGGGCACTACTCAATGAAGAAAATTAAAGTTTTTTGCCTAGAATCATGGAGCTTTATAGATTCAACTCCCATCACAGATGCATAGGCCTTTTTGAAAAGGGCATTGGCAGAACAAACTCACATTGGAAAGAAGCTGTGCATCTGGCTTTCCTTTATTATATAGATGTGTGCAGTGTCCAATAGAAAAGAAAAAGTCTAGATTTTAAAATTCTGGTTAATATTTGTTTGTGATTCATTTCAAAGACTGAAATGTGAGTGATTATAGAACAAAGACAGAAACATCTTTGTAGGCATCAGATTAATATCAGCCAAGATATGATACGAAGGTCAGGACCTATTTTATGCAAAGTGTGAAGCGATATGGTCAAACACAGATGTAAAACTCTGTGTGATATAAAATAAACCTACAAAAAAGAATATTTTTCCAGAACCACTCATTTATATACCCAGCATTTATTGAATGAGCACCTTTGATAGACCAGGCAGTGTGGGTTTACAAAAGTAAACAAGAAGCATCCCTGACCTCCTAGAACTCAAGGTGAGAGGGGCAGACATGTAAACCAATAATTACAGCACAACTTGACAAGATATTCCCCCTTACTGCTCCCAGTTAATTAATCCTCCAGTGATAATGGATTGGTAAGTAACACCAGATAAGATTATTTGTAGTTGTATGAATGTGAATGGTCTATTTTAAAATTTAAAGAAGAAAAAATACCACACCTGCTTCCAGAACTAATATTCTGTTACTGACATAAATTCTAATTCAGAAACTATGTGAAAGAGATTTTCTTCTTCCAAAGCAAGAGATCTCTTGTATCAAGGTCATATTTAATTCTTTTGACAGGATATTCTGTCAGGTGTCAAGCTAAAATGGAATCCAAAGAAGTCAGATTTCATCCTAATTT
>NW_016874971.1:0-1209 GCF_001698545.2 Rhinopithecus bieti
CCATCTTGCTCCCCAGCCTCGATAATTTTTATTTTCTTAGAGATGTATCCATTTCTCAGAAGTCGGTTGTTTTGTTTTTTTTCATTACTGTTGTTGTTTCTGAGACGGAGTCTCTCTGTGCCGCCCAGGCTGGAGTGCAGTGGCTCAGTCTCAGCTCACTGCAACCTCCGAGTCCCAGGTTCATGTGATTCTTGTGCCTCAGCCTCCCGAGTAGCTGGGATTACAGGTGGCCGCCACCACACCTGGCTAATTTTTTTGTATTTTAGTAGAGACGGGGTTTCACCGTGTTTGCCAGGGTGGTCTCGATCTCCTGACCTTGTGATCCGCCCACCTCAGCCTCCCAAAGTGCTGGGATTACAGGCGTGAGCCACTGTGCCTGGCCTCTCAGAAGTTTTAAACTTATTGGTATAAACCTGTTTTCTCTCATTTATCTAATCTCATAATGCTGCATGTATAGTAACATTCTCTTGTAAATTGTTAATATTATTTGTTTGTGACTTATTTTCATCTTGATAAATCTTCACAGAAACGTGCCATTTTATTACTCTTTTAAAACAAATTTTCTTCCTATTTGCATTTGTATCTTTGATTTCTACTTTATTGATTTTGTCTCTTAGAGTTTCTTTGAATTATTCAGTGAGTTTCTTCCCCTTACTTCTAAAATTGAATATTTTGCTCATACTTTTTTTTTTTCTTTTTTTTGAGACGGAGTCTCGTTCTGCCTCCCAGGCTGGAGTGCAGTGGTGCGATCTCGGCTCACTGCAAGCTCCGTCGCCTCCCGGGTTCATGCCATTCTCCTGCCTCAGCCTCTCGAGAAGCTGGGACTACAGGTGCCCCGCCACCACGTCTGGCTAATTTTTTTGTATTTTAGTAGAGACGGAGTTTCACCATGTTCGCCAGGGTGGTCTCGATCTCCTGACCTTGTGATCCGCCCACCTCGGCCTCCCAAAGTGCTGGGATTACAGGTGTGAGCCACTGCGCCCGGCCTGCTCATACTTTTTTATACAAGAATTTAAAGCTATAATTTTTTTTGAGAGGGAGTCTAGCTTTGTCGCCCATGCTGGAGGACAGTGGCATGACCTCAGCTCTCTGCAACCTCCAGCTCCCAGGTTCAAGCAATTCTCCTGCCTCAGCTTCCCGAATAGCTGGGACTACAGGCACGTGCCACCATGCCCAGCTAATTTATTTGTATTTTTAGTAAAGACAGGG
>NW_016874972.1:0-705 GCF_001698545.2 Rhinopithecus bieti
GTCTATTTGATTCTTCTCTCTTCTTTATTAGTCTGGCTAGTGGTCTATTTTGTTAATCTTTTAAAAAACCAGCTCCTGGATTCACTAATTTTTTGAAGAATTTTTTCATGTCTCTATCTCCTTCAGTTCTGCTCTGATCTTAGTTATTTCTTGTCTTCTGCTAGCTTTTGAATTTGTTGGCTCTTGCTTTTCTAGTTCCTTTAATTGTGATGTTAGGGTGTGGATTTTATATACTTCCTGCTTTCTCCTGTGGGCATTTAGTGCTATGAATTTCCCTGTAAACACTGCTTTAGCTGTGTCCCAGAGATTCTGGTACAATGTGTCTTTGTTCTCATTGGTTTCAAAAAACTTACTTATTTCTGCCTTAATTTTGTTATTTACCCAGTAGTCATTCAGGAGCAGGTTGTTCAGTTTCCATGTAGTTGTGCAGTTTTGAGTGAGTTTCTTAATCCTGAGCTCTAATTTGATTGCACTGCAGTCTGAGAGACTGTTTGTTATGATTTTTATTCTTTTGCATTTGCTGAGGAGTGTTTTACTCCAATTATGTAATCAGTTTTAGAATAAGTGCGACATAGTGCTGAGAAAAATGTATATTCTGTTGATTTGGGGTGGAGAGTTTTGTAGATGTATATTAGGTCTGCTTGTTCCAGAGCTGAGTTCAATCCCTAAATATCCTTGACAATTTTCTGTCTCAGTGATCTAATA
>NW_016874973.1:0-1003 GCF_001698545.2 Rhinopithecus bieti
TAGCAACAAAATTAGAGTCATAAAAAAGCTGACATGATTCTCTGTAAAAAATTAAGCACTTATACTCCATTAAATATAATAGATTCTAGCCATGATTATATATCTTAATTAAGTTATTAATATATGGTCTGATCTTGATTAGGTACTTGGCTAGTGAAGCAAAATTTGTTGACCTCATTTTTTTAAAAAAGAAAACAAGATAGGAGTGATAGATCAGATTAATCGGTCAGTTATTCAGCAAAGTGTATCTTTTGGGATGATTATTCTAGTTAGCTACTAAGATGGACTATTAACAAAAGTCTGTGATATAAATTGTTTTTATATTATACTTGCCCCTTTCATGTCTCACTATACATAAATGTAAAGTACTTTTAAACCATTAAATTGCAAGAAGAAAGATAATGTCTTTATTTTCAATACTTAAAAAAAAAATTTTCAGCTATGTCTAATTAGCCCAGATCCATTAAAACTGGAGATGTGCTGAGAACAAAGTTCCTTTAGGAATATCCATTTGGAAGAACCCCTGCCTTCAATGAAAGTATAAGCCATGAACAAATGGCCATGCAAATGATGAACTTTTTATAAGCATAAAGTAGCCTTATGTGAATATGAAAATACTTCTTAATATTACAAATTATGAGGCGGTGCAATGCTTGAAAAGTGATTGTTCTGAGTCTAAATAAAAAAAGAATAATAAATCCTAAATTCTTTATTTTGAACATATGCACTATTCATCATCTTGTTTTTCTAAATGGTGGCAAGTATCTATAACTGTTCTCCAATGCTGCCACCTAAAGGTTAAAGTTGGGTATAGCCTAATAATGTCTAGAAACAACAAAAAAGTACAGTACCTGAAGATTATTTCTAAAGAATCCAATCATATAATTTTACTCATTAATTTACATATAAATTTATCTTGCTGAATATTTTCTGAAGGGAAACATAAAGGCTACCCATTAAGTAATTAATGAATATTTTATCAAGGATTTTTTTTTTTTTTTTT
>NW_016874974.1:0-1075 GCF_001698545.2 Rhinopithecus bieti
ATTTCTAAGTTGAGCCACCTCATATCCTCAACTGTGAAAAAAGAAATACCTCAGACTCACCAGACTGCTCATGGTGCCTTGGCTTCCAGGGGCATGTGGTTGGAATTCTGCTCTTACCATCAGCTCCACCACTCTCCTTGGGACCCACCTCAGTCAAAACAGTGGTCTCCGTGCTTGGGACATTAAATCCAAATTCTGAGGCCTTGCTTTGTAGACCTCCCCTTTCTGACCATTTCCCTCTTCCCGACTCCTCTAGTCCCTTCATCAGTCCAGGCTCCCCGCAGTGCCCCATCTTCCCTCTTCTTTTCCCAGTCTCTCTCTCCTGCCTTCTCTACCCGCATCTCTCCCAGCCATTGCTTAAACCTCTGCAGTCCTTTCAGGTTGGTGGTACACAGCTGGGCACTAAGGTATGTAAATTCCCCACTCTTTCCCCAAGTGTTTGGTGTGTCTAGGCTAAATGGGATTAGGTCTTTGAATGCAGAGCCGTGCCTGTTTTTCCTGAATTAAGGACAACCGGGCGCCCAGTTAGGGCGCCCCTGAGAATCTGCAGGTGGAGAAGGCTCGGTGAGGGGCCAGGAATGAGGGACGAGGGCGAGTCCGGGGGCCGCGCGTGTCCGCCCAGCTTCCACGGAAGGTGAAGGGCCTCTTTCCTCGGCAAGACAGGCACTGCTTCCTCAGTTTCCCTCCGCCGCCGCCGAGTGCGCCGGGGCCGGGCCCAGCTGGGGAATCCGAGGCTCTGGGGGAGGGGGTGGCGGGAAATGGTGCCTCGCTCGCCCCAGCGACATCAAACCCTCGTTTGGCGTGCGAGGACAATGGCTGTCTTATTTTCTCCATTCGCCGCGCACAATGCCGGATTCTCTCATTCACCCGCGGTGGTGCGAGCGAGGTAATTAGCCAGCGCCATTCAGTGCGGACACTATTGCTATGCGGGGGGGGGCGGGACGCCCGCGTCGGCGGGGATTAGCCGCGGGCCGGGGCGCAGCTGCGGCCACTTCAAAGGCAGTGCGCGGCCCGGTCGGCTGTGGGAACCGGGCCCCGCCTCGGGCCCGGCCGCCGGGAAGGGGCCCGCCGCGTC
>NW_016874974.1:5222-9114 GCF_001698545.2 Rhinopithecus bieti
AAACACCATTTCACATTTGACAATGCTTCCTGTATGATTTTTGTACCAAATAAACCAAATTTCACCTTTACATTAATGTACTATTAAACCCAATTTTTAATAAAACTTTATAGACATATTTACCCAATGTTAATGTTTAACCATAAGGTAAGATTATTTTTTTTTGAGATGGAGTCTCGCTCTGTCGCCCAGGCTGGAGTGCAGTGGCGCAATCTCAGCTCACTGCAAGCTCCACCTCCCGGGTTCATGCCATTCTCCTGCCTCAGCCTCCCGAGTAGCTGGGACTACAGGCGCCCGCCACCACGCCCGGCTAATTTTTTGTATTTTTAGTAGAGACGGGGTTTCACTGTCTTAGCCAGGATGGTCTCGATCTCCTGACCTCATGATGTGCCCGCCTCGGCCTCCCAAAGTGTTGCGATTACACGCGTGAGCCACTGCGCCCGGCCAGTAAGATCCTTATAAACGTTTTCTAACCCTTTACATTTTTTTGTGAAAGAGCAGATTAGTGCTCTAAGAAATACTTGTTGTGCTTCTATTCCAATGTTTAATTTACGGAAAACTGAATAATACGGCTTTAACTTTAGCCAATATGTTCACACACAGAATATCTTACAATTAATTTTATGAACCTTCCACACCTTGTTTAAACTTTAGATTTTTTTTCTTACTAAAAGAATCCTTTAATACTTTAGGCAGAAAAAAATCCACATTCTCATGACTTCTTATAATCTTTCACCAAAACACATTTTGCTTTCTTTACACACCTTGCATGTTAAATTGTTTCTTTAGTAGTTTCAATTACATGTTATAATGTTAACTCTTAGCAACTTTTATTTTAGTGAAAACCTTGGTAAATTCGAGATTTTAATTATGCACTAAGTATAGAGCCTAGCCTAGGACATACCAGGCAGAAGTGCAGGTAAGAGCTGACTCTTGGCCAGGCACCATAGCTCATGCCTATAATCCCAACATTTTGGGAGGCTGAGGCGGGCAGATCACCTGAACTCAGGAGTTTGACACCAGCCTGGGCAACACAGTTAAACCCCATCTCTACTAAAATACAAAATTAGCCGGGCATGGTGGCACACGCTTGTAATCCCAGCTACTCGGGAGGCTGAGGCAGGAGAATTGTTTGAACCTGGAAGGCGGAGGTTGCAGTGAGCCGAGATCATGCTATTGCACTCCAGCCTGGGCAACAGAGCAAGACTCCATCTCAAAAGAAAAAAAAAAAAAGCTGAGTCTCAGGCTGGACATGGTGGCTCATGCCTATAATCCCAGCACTTTGGGAGGTTGAGGCAGGTGGATCACTTGGGAGGCTGAGGCAGGCTGAGGTCAGGAGTTCCGAGACCAGCCTGGTCAATATGGTGAAACCCCATCTCTACCAAAAATACAAAAATTAGCCAGGCGTGGTGGCAGGTGCCTGTAGTCCCAGCTACTCAAGAAGCTGAGGCAGGAGAATACCTTGAATCTGGGAGGTGGAGGGTGCAGTGAGCCAAGATCGAACCACTGCACTCCAGACTGGACAACAGAGCGAGACTCCATCTCCAAAAAATAAATAAATAAATAAATAAATAAATAAATAATCCTTTCAGATCTCTTATTACCCAACTTTAGCCCTGCCAAGCGGCCAATATTTCTAACTTCTGATCTTTACCAAAGGTAACCTCCTAGGTGCTTAGAGAAAAGAAAATTTAAGACAGTCCACAGAGAAGAGAATAGACAAGGTCATGCAGATATTTAAACCAGAAACAACTTACTTCCTAGGTGGGGAACTGAACCCAGACCACCACTGTGAAAGTGCAAAACCCTTAGCTGCTGAGCTACAGGATGGGGCCATCTCTAGTTTCTTTCTCGGAAGAAATCTAGAGTAGTTAATTTTGAGCTTGCAAAAGCTTTTAACTATTTAATAACATTTTTTGAGTTAATTATGACACAAACCCTAAAATTCCTGTTCCCTGAAGGCAGAGACCAAAAGAAAGTACCGCCACGTGGTTAAAAGGTGAAGCTCCCAAGAACATAATGCAAAGTGGAGACTTCATCCAGTTTATTGTTTGTTTTAGGGACCTGCAGCCAAGTTTGTTACCAACCAGCTTGCGGAGTCATCTTGAAAAGTGGACTTACAGGTGTTCTAAGCCCATGTTTGATCCAGAAATACCCCCTCGACACAGAAAATGAATTCATAGCACAAAATACACCAGCTTAAGACTAGCCTTAGAATTATTTTTCTCATTAATCAAAACTT
The DNA here is from genome assembly GCF_001698545.2 of Rhinopithecus bieti. Taxonomy (NCBI): domain Eukaryota; kingdom Metazoa; phylum Chordata; class Mammalia; order Primates; family Cercopithecidae; genus Rhinopithecus; species Rhinopithecus bieti. The sequence continues at coordinate 7,465 of NW_016874974.1, forward strand.
TACAAAGGAGATACAGATTTTTTTTCCATTCATTCAACCATTTGCACAGAGAGAGAGAAACCCCAAATCTGACTGGTAAGGAATTATTTCCCTTTTGCTGGCATGTCAGGCTTCTGGGTTCCCTTTCCCTGAGTGACCCTACTGATCTGGCTTATGGCACCATCGCCCCAGGGGCGAAGCCGCATCATAAAGGGAAATTTTTTTTTTTCATTCTGGCCAGAGCAAAATACGTATGATAATAAAACATAGACATTAGCTACTCTGCTTAGCACCCAATATCAAACTGGCAAGGCTTAAATTTGCCCCCAGATGAGCCTGTCATCTTTAATCCAACCTCCAACTAGGAGTTTCAACACATGGTCTCTGGGCAAGATGGTCGCCCTGAGTAATAGAAAAGATAAGAAAGAGAAAGGAGAGAAAGAAAAGCATTGCCTGTGGCAGGGTGGGGAAAGCGAAATGATCAGGGAGGCCAGAGAAAGACCCACGCATTGCAGTGACACTGAAAAGTTCAGATGGCTGCTGTCGGTCAAGCAGGGTTCTTTTCTAGCCACCCTAGCAGCTCTTGAGTTTCCCGTTTTAGGGAGGAAAAAGCTCCCCATGTCCCAAGATCCTGTACATGCCTAATCCTATAACCCACAGCCATCAGCAAAGAGTGCAAAGCAGCTTAATCGAAAGAGATAGCAGTTAACATCCCATAGTGCCAAACCTGTTCTTAGACAAGAGGGACTTTACCAAGAGGGGATTCTAACCCCCTAAATCTTAGAAGGGACTCTGACCCTCCTAAGTCGGGCCTCTAACCCAGGGTTGCTCAAGCGTCCTTGCCTTTTATTAAGAGGGGCCTTTAACCCACTCTGTCTTGAAGAGACTCTAACTCCCTGAAGTTGGGCCACTAACCCAATCCCATTCTTTACCTGGATACCGCATCACTTACCCAAAGTCTTCCAATCAGCCCTGCAGTCTATTTCCTTTGGGTTGGGGTGTCTCCTCAGTATCGTCCCTTCCACTGTTTGCCAGAAATACGTTACAGGACCCCAACACTTACCCAAAGGTAGCCGTTGGGTAAGCGTTTCTGCACTATAGTCCTTCTGTGATGGCCAGAAATATGTTACAGGACAGAGGTCCCAATCCAGACCCCAAGAGAGGGTTGTCAGATCTTGCGAAGAAAGAATTCAGGGCAAGTCTGCAGTACAAAGTGAAAACAAGTTTATAAAAAAAAGTAAAGGAGCCGGGCGCGGTGGCTCAAGCCTGTAATCCCAGCACTTTGGGAGGCCGAGACGGGCGGATCACGAGGTCAGGAGATCGAGACCATCCTGGCTAACACGGTGAAACCCCGTCTCTACTAAAAAAAAATACAAAAAACTAGCCGGGCGAGGTGGCGGGCGCCTGTAGTCCCAGCTACTGGGGAGGCTGAGGCAGGAGAATGGCGTGAACCCGGGAGGCGGAGCTTGCAGTGAGCCCAGATTGCGCCACTGCACTCCAGCCTGGGCAACAAGCGAGACTCCGTCTCAAAAAAAAAAAAAAAAGTAAAGGAATAAAAGAATGGCTACTCCATAGACAGAGCAGCCCCAAGGGCTGGTGGTTACTCATTTTTATGGTTATTTCTTGATGATATGTTAAACAAAGGGTGGATTATTCATATCTCCCCTTTTT
>NW_016874975.1:0-813 GCF_001698545.2 Rhinopithecus bieti
AAAGCCCACTGAGGTACAATGAGATTAAGTGAAATTTTGAGCATCACACAGCTGGCAAATTGCAAAACCAGAAGGGAAACCCAGGTAGTGTGCTGCTTTTCTTGAATCAGTATCAATCAGGTTTTCCCTTTTCTTATTATTTTTTGACACCTACTGCTATCCAATGATGGATCAAAGTTGTCTTGAAACTGACCATATTTTCTCTTTGTAAATGGTTCTTCTGTTTCCAGCAGTAAAACTTGATGTACTCCTTTCAGGTTATGTCCTAATGTGCTTAAGGAACAACAATGATGTCAGAGTAGATGGAGTGCAGTGAGCAAGGTAGGGTGTGGTAGGAAGGTGAGAGAGAGAGAAACAACTAAGAATTCTGTAGAGAATGGATTACAGGGAAACAGAGTGGCAACAGGGACAATAGTCAGGCAGCTATTACAGTAATTACTTCCCTTTCTTCTTTTCCTTATGTAACCATGGCAAGATTTTTATTTCACTTAGAAGTTCTCTATGTCAAATGCAAAAGAATGAATAAAGTTATCAAACTATCCAGTAAAGCCAGTGATTGAGATTCATGAGCCTTTTCCCAAATGGTGTGGGAGATATTTTATTCAAGTGAATATTAGAACAGTTAATTTTTTTCTAGAATCATATATGAATTACCATTGTCATTAATTATTTTTTCTAAGATACCATCACCTGAACCAGACAAATAATTGCTAGATTATACTCCTCTGCAGCCTCCACAGCATAAATTGGAAGGGTGTCCAGGGCTACAGAAAGGGCTATTTATAAATTATTGGTCTGGGCCTCAATCAGTGA
>NW_016874976.1:0-2505 GCF_001698545.2 Rhinopithecus bieti
TAAGAAAATGTGGCACATATACATCATGGAATACTATGCAGTCACAAAAAAGGATGCGTTCATGTCCTTTGCAGGGACATGGATGAAGGTAGAAACCGTTATTCTCAGCAAACTATCACAAGGACAAATAACCAAACACTACATGTTCTCACTCATAGGTGGGCATTGAACAATCAGAACACTTGAACACAGGAAAGGGAACATCATGCACTGGGGCCTGTCTTGGGGTCAGTCAGGGAGTTGGGGAGGGATAGCACTAGGAGATATACCTAATGTAAATGATAAGTTAATGGGTGCAGCACACCAAATGGCACATGTATACATATGTAACAAACCTGCACATTGTGCACATGTACCCTAGAACTTAAAATATACTAAAAAAGAGAAAAAATAGATAAATTAAAAAAATAAACAACTTAACTTTATACTTCTGAGAACCAAAATAAGAACAAGCTTAGCCTAAAGTTAGTAGAAAGAAGGAATTAACAAAGATCAGTGCCAAAATAAAAGACGAGAAAGACAATTCAGAAAACACTAAAAATCTAAGCATTGATTTTATAAGGAAAAAACTGATAAACCTTTAGCTAAATTAAGAAAAAAAGGACTCAAATAAATGAAATCATAAATGAAAGAGAAGACATTACAACTTATAGCACAGAAAAACAAAGTATCACAAGAAACTACTGTGAATGATTATTTGCCAATAAATTATGTAACCCAGTAGAAGTGAATAAATTCTTAGAATCACACAACCTACCAAGACTGAATCATGAAGAAATAGAAAGTCTCAACAGACTTCTGATGACTTCACTGGTGAATTCTACCAAACACTTAAAGAAGAACTAGTATTGATTCTCAAACTCTTCTAAAAATTGAAAAGGAGGGAACACTTACAAACTCATTTTACAAGGCCACCATTATCCTGATACCAAAGCTAGATAAGCACATTCCAAGAAAAGAGGATTACAGGCCAATATCTCTGATAAATATAGATGCAAAAAATCCTCAACAAAATACTAGCAAAGTGAATTCAGCAACACATTAAAAGGATCACACAACATGATAAATTTGAATTTACTCCTGGGATGTAAGGATGTTTCAACATACACAAATCAGTAAATGCGATACGTCAAATAAACAGAATGAAGGACAAAAGCCTTATTATTATTATATCAATAGGTGTAGAAAAAAGAATTTAACAAAATTCAGCACTCTATGATAAAATGTCTCAAAATATTAGGTATAGAAGGAATGTACCTCAAAGTAATAGATGCCATATATGACAAACCCACAGTTAACATAATATTTAACAGTGCAAAGTTGAAAGCCTTTGCTCTAGGAACAAAACAAGGATACCCATTCTCACAACTTTTATTCAACATAGAAATAGAAATCTTAGCCAGAGCAATTAGGAAAGGAAAATAAATGAAAGTCACTCAAATATAAAGGAAATAATTAGAATTGTATCTTCAGATTACATAATCTTATATAAAAATTGTCCTAAAGACTCCATCTAAAACTATTAGAACTAATGGAAAAATTCAGTAAAAATACAAAATGCGAAATCAATCGTGTTTCTAAACACTAATAACAAACAAATTGAAAAAAAATATTAAGCAAATAAGTACATTTACAATAGCGTACAAAAATAAAATACTTTTAGAAGCAGGTTTAACCAAGGAAGTGGAAGATCTGTACAATGAAAACTACAAAGCATTGATGAAATAAATTGAAAAAGACAGAAATAATTGAAAAGATATTGTGTGTGCATGGATCAGAAGAATCAATATTTTCAAAATGTCTATACTACCCAAAGCAATCTATAGGTCAATTCAATCTTAATAAAAATTCCAATTGCATGTTTTACAGAAATAGAAAAAACAATTCTAAAATTCATCTAAGACCATAAAAGATTCCAAGTAGCTAAAGAAATCTTGAGCAAAAGAAAGCAAAGCCAGTGGTATCATACTTGCTTATTTCAAATTATATTACAAAGCTACAGAAATAAAACAGTATGGTACCAGCATAAAAACAAACACATAGACCAATGGAATAGAATAGAAAGTCCAGATATACACCGATGCATATTCAGTCAACTAATCTTTGCTGAAAGTGCCAAGAATATAAAATGAGGAAAGAGTAGTCTCTCCCATAAATGATACTGGGAAAACTGAATATCCACATGCAAGAAAAATAAAATTGGATCCTTTTCTTATTCTATACACAAAAATAAACTAAAATGGATTAAAGACTTGAAATCATAAAACTTCTAGGAAAAAAATGGAGGAAAATTTCCTAACATTCATCTTAACAATAATTTCTTTGGTATAACAGCAAAAACACAGACAATAAAAGCAGAAATAAACAAGTGAAACTACTTCAAACTATGAAGTTTCTGCACAAAAATGAAACAATAAACAGAATAAAAAGTAATCTATGGAAGAGGAAAAAATCTTGGCAAACTATTTATCTTATAAGAGGTTAATGCACAAAATATATAAGAAA
>NW_016874976.1:5714-7908 GCF_001698545.2 Rhinopithecus bieti
AATCATTCTTGGATAAATTGGGATGAGGTTTCCCTGTATTCACTTGGTGAAAATCCCTGACATATTCTGGAGCATTAAAAACAATTCCACAATTTATTAGAATATTTTCAAATAAAGGGAAAGAAAAGAAGCAAACAAAACCAAACAAAATGGACCATAGTCTCTCTGCCAAGCTGACTCCATTGACAAATTTTTAATGTAAGACATGAATTAAGTTAGAAAGTTTAAGCAGTACAGAATAATATAAAATAAAATTACTGTCTTTCCTTCCAAACTTTCTCACCAAAGGTAACTATTGTTAACAGTTTCTTTAATTCCAGAAAAGGCATAAATATATACATATATATGTGTGTATATATTATACATAGTTTTATAATTTCAACTTTTCTTTTGGATTCAGCAGGTGCATGAGCAGGCTTGTTACCTGGCTATATTGTGTGATGCTGAAATTTGGGGTACAATTGATCCTGTCACCTTGGTACTCAGCATAGCACCAAATGGTAAGTTTTTCAGGCTTTGTCCCCATCCCTCTCTCCTCCCTCTAGTAGTCCTTGTGTCTATTGTTTCCATCTTTATGTCCACATGTATTTAAAGTTTAGTTCCTACTTCTAAGTGAGAAGATGCAGTATTTGGTTTTCTGTTCCTGCATTAATTCACTTACAATAGCCTTCAGCTACTACATCCATGTTGCTGAAAATGAGATGATTTTTTTTATGGCTGCACAGTATTCTATTGTGTTTATGTACCACAGTTTCTTTAGCCAATCCACTATTGATAGGCACCTAAGTTGATTCAATCAATATGTTTGTTATTGTGAATACTGCTACACTGAACATACGGGTGCATGTGTCTCTTTGGTAGAACAATTTATTTTCTTCTGAATACAAACCCAGTAATGAGATTCCTGTGTTGAATGGTAGTTCTAAGTTCTTTCAGAACTCTCCAAACTGCTTTCCAAAGTTGGTGAACTAATTTACATTCCCACCAACAACGTATAAATGTTCTCTTTTCTCTGCAGCCTTGCCAGCTAGCATCTGTTGTTTTTTTGACTTTTGAATAATACCTATTCTGACTGGTGTGAGATGGTATCCTATTGTCATTTTGATTTGCATTTCTCTAATGACTAGTGATGTTGAGCATTTTTTTTTTTATGTTTGTTGGTTGCTTGTATGTTTTCTTTAGAGACGTGCATGTTCATGCCTTTTGCCCATTTTCATTAAGGTTGCTTGTTTTTGCATGTTCCATTGTTTAAGTTCCTATGAATTTTGGATGTTACGCCTTTGATGAATTCATAGATTCTGCATAATGTCTCCAATTCTGTAAGTTGTCTTCTACTTTGTTAATAGTTTCTTTTACTATTCAGAAGTGCTTTAGTTTGATTAGGTCCCCTTTGTCAATTTTTATTTCACTTGCAATTGCTTTTGAAGATTTAGTAATAAATTATTTCCCAAGGCCAAAGTGTAGAATACCATCTCCTAAGTTTTCTTCTGGAAATCTTACAGTTTAAGGTCTTAAAATTAAGTCTTTAATACATCTTGTTAATTATTGTGTCTGGTGAAAGGTCGGGGTCTAGTTTCATTCTTCTGCATGTGGTTATCTAGCTATCCTTATGCTATTTATTGAATAGGGAGTCCTTCTCTCTTGCTTATTTTTGTCAACTTTGTCAAAGTTTAGATGGTAGGTATACAGTTTTATTTCTGGATTCTCTATTCTGTTTCATTGATCTATGTGTCTTTTTTTGTACCAGTACCATGCTGTTTGGGTTACTGTATCCTTATAGTGTAGTTTCAACTCAGGTAATATGATGCCTACAGCATTCTTCTTTTTGCTCTAAGCAAAAGAGCAATTTTCTAGCCAATTACTTTGGCTACTCGCGATCTTTTATGCTTTCATATGAATTGTAGAATAGTTTGTTCTAGTTCTGTGAAAATGATGTTCATAGTTTGATAAAAGAGCTGAATCTGTAGATTGCTCTCAGCAGTATGGTCCTTTTAACAATATTGATTATTGCAATCCATGAGCATGAAATGTTTTTCCATTTGTTTGTGTCATCTGTGATTTCTTTCAGCAGCATTTTGTAGTTCTTCTTATAAAGATGTTTCACTGCCTTGATTAGATATATTTGTAGGTATTAAAGTTTTTGCTGCTATTTCAAGTGGGATTGCATTTTTGATTTGAGTATTATTGCCGTATA